>NW_020953709.1:624651-625158 GCF_900497805.2 Vombatus ursinus
TAATATAATATAATATAATATAATATAATATAATATAATATAATATAATATAATATAATATAATATAATATAATATAATATAGAATGTGATGGGGTGAAGGAAAGGTCCAACCAGTCAACAAGTATTGACTAAGCACTTACTATGTAGGCAAAGGAGAATCCTTGCCCTCAAGGGACGCCAGTTTAATGGGGGAGACAGCATGCAAACAACTATAAACAAAGGAGATCTTAGGGGGCATTTCCTTATTAGCAAGGTATGGATCAGACTTCCCTCTTTGTCAGATCACCTTTACTGCAAGATGGATACTTTGGGAAATGGGTAAGACAAAGGATCACTTTGGTGGAGGCAAATAAAAAATAAGCCCGTTGTCCACTTCCTCAGAATATCGTGCAAGGTCAACAATTTTTTTTTTGAGCTAGGCATTGGGGTTAAGTGAGTTGCCCAGAGTCACCCAGCTAGTAAGTTTTATGTGTCTAAGGCCAGATTTGAACTCAAGTCCTCCTGAA
>NW_020953709.1:625168-658198 GCF_900497805.2 Vombatus ursinus
TAAGTTTTATGTGTCTAAGGCCAGATTTGAACTCAAGTCCTCCTGAATCCAGGGCCGGTGCTCTATCCACTGTGCCACCTAGCTGCCCCTAAGGTCAACAACTTAAAAAATGTTCTCCTTGGAGTAAAAAGTCACAGCTGTAGCTTCTCTATAAAGAAATAGCCACCCGTTCCCATGGGAAGAAGGGAAAAGGTATCTGGTCATTTGCCTTGGGGATCTTGTAAAGACTTTAGAAAATAGATAATAATAATCTGTAGTGAGGACACAGGAAGCTCGTAAATAGTATCTGTACCTAATGAGGTTTCAACATGTACATTCCATTTTCTCTATTGGCTCTTATACCTGATCTCAGTTTGCTAAGTTGGAACATGCATAAAGTTCAGCCCTTCAAATCTGGGCTATTTCCCAAATAGTGGAGGGAAGTAGTGAGGTTGGACCTCTTTTACCTCCTGATTAGTATGGTTCTAGAACTGTCCCCCAAATGTGTCTGCCTTCCTCAGTTGAGGTAAACAAAATTCCTTTGGCCCCTTAGAACCATTGGCACATAAATGGAAGGTCTGCAAGGTTGAAACAAGGCCCCATGTTGCAAAGATTTAATACCATGAATAGAAAATGATGTGGACAGTCTTGTAGATCTCATTTTCATGGGGTTCTCATAGAGTCAGAAGAAAACAGATGTTTTCACTTGAACATGTCTCCATCTGTCTGACTTGAAGAAAATCATCTTCTTCAATGCATGGATTTGACTATGTCATTCTCCTGCTTAAGAAAAATCAGTGGCTCCCTATTGACCGTGGGATAAAATGCAAACTCTTTAGCCTTCCTTTTGAAGCTCTTTGAAATCTGGCCACCAGGAAGGGACCTCTTTGGTCTAGTTTCACTCCGTCATTCTATTTTCCAAAGTGGACAGCTATTTATGGTGGCCCATGCCATTCCCAAAGCCTAGAATGCATTTCCTTCTCCTCAAGGCACAATTCAGGAGTCATCTCCTCTGTGAAGGCTCATAAGGTCATTTTTTGGGGGGGGAGAAAGATCACTAGCAGATAGTTGAATCAAAAACATCTTCATGTAGATGGCACTTAAGCTGAGTTTTGAAGGACATAAGGAGTTGAATGAGGTGAAGGTGAGGAGGAAGGCACCTCCGAACACAGGGCACAGCCAGTGCGAAAGCAGAGATGGGATATGGAGTATTATGTGTTGGCCAAAAGAAGTTCCATTTGTCTTTACCACCAAGGCAATATATTCCACATATAAAGGATAGCATGGATCAAGTCAGGGACATGAAACTGCAGGGGGTTCTCTGAGGCCAGAGTGGAGGGCACATTTTCAGGAGAAGAGATTAAATGGTAATGAGGGACATGAGATTATACTGAGGACACAGAGTGGAGCCAGAACATACAAAGCTCTGTTCAATGAGTGTAGTCGGTCAGTAACCAGCAAATGTTTCTTACGTGCCAGACCCCATGCTACATGCAGAGGATATAAAGAAAGACAAAAACAGTCCTTGTTTGTTTAATGGAGTCTCTGATGGTTTCTGAGCAAATCAGGGATAAAAGTAGATCATTTGCCTAATTGAAATAAGTCTGGCAGAGATACTAGAGGTCCAGAGTGAAGGCCAAAAGGAGGTTAGAAGTTTGACAGATGAGGAAGAGAGTGGAAGAGGGAAGAGCTTGTAAGAGATGACTATAGTAATCTAGGTGGGTGGTACTGAGAGGCTGCATCAGACTGGTGATAATGGGGACAGAGAACTGAGGACCAAGGCAAGACATGTTGGGCAGCAAGAATCAATGAGACTTGCAACTCATCAGCTCTGAGAGGGAAGGATGAAGGACCAGTCATGGACAGCTTGAAAGGGATTAAAATAGGAGAATAAATTTATATTGCTCTCATAGATAGACAACTAGAAGAAGGAGAACGTTTGGGGGAGGAGAACCCCATTTGGGAAGGCTGTGTTGAAAGGGCCAGTAAGCCATCCAGATGGAGGTGTTCCACAGGTAAGTGACATGTGCGTCTGGAGCTCAGCTGAGAGTGCTGAGGTGGAGTCAGGAAGACTGGATGGTGTTATAATCAGTGGAGTTGGGTAAGTGGGAAAAGATAGGAAACCTGAGCTCTAGTCTTGGGTCAAGCACATTTGGAAAATCACCTTTTCTTCTCATCAGTGCCTCAGTTTCCACCTCAGAGAGATTTCTGACTCAGCATTTCCTTTCAGCTTCTTTTCTTTTTTCATTTATTTAATCATTTCCATAAGTTTTTGAGTTTCAAATTTTTCTCCCCCTTCCGCCCCGCCTCCCTCCCCAAGGTGGTGTGCAATTTGTATCTTGGCAGTATCTTTGCCAAGGACGCCCCAAATGGAGTCACAAAAAGTTGGACAGGACAAAATAACGATTGAACTGCACTCTCAGGCTTCCTGCTGCCCCTGGCCATGGTGCTGATACCTCAACACCACTGCTTTCACTGGTAACCTTGGGAAGCATTTGGAGCGCTTCCATGTAGCCCTACAGGTTTTGTAGTGTATGTGTAAGTCCTTGAGGTTGAGTTCTAGTGTCTCATGTTCTAGCTAGAGACAAACCTTTTCACCATTCAAAAGCTGTTTACTTCGGGGGTGGGAAATGTGGTTGCTACTTTATGCATGAGGATTTTCCTGTTTCCTCCAGTTGCTAGTACCTCTATGTCTGCCTCCCTCCCTTCCTCCCCCCCCCAACTACCTTGTATATATGCCAGACATGCATATATGTGTGCCTGTTGTCCCCACAGATACAATGGAAGCTCCTGGAGGGCAGACACTTTCATTTTATCTCCAACACCTAGCACAGCAGCTGCTACATAATAAAGATTTGATAACTATCTGGTGCTTGCTTGCTTGATTGCCTGAGAGGATTCTATTCTTTTGCTTAAGTAGGGTCCCCAGTTGCTCAAGTACAGAAGAATAACAAAAACTCCTGGGTAATGTTTCCGGTTAATTTTGTTCAGAAGGATTCAATCCCACTGGGTTCTTGTAGATATCATACTTTATTTCATTATGTTTGGGTATAACATATAATCCTGGGTTTTCAGAAGGGGATGTAGGCAGAGAAGAGGATGCTGTTGGCCAGATGGAGCCTCTCCTTGGAAAGGTTTGTGTATAACATCAAGCACACTTTCCATAGTTGTATATGAATCCTAGATTCTTGAACTGCAAAGTGCCCACTGAAGCCAGCTAATATAACTCATATCTGATCAAGAATGCCCTCTATAAGCTCTCTAAGTAGGCACCCACTTTTCCCGAAGAGCTCCAGTGAGAGAGAAGCTTCTGTCTCTAAAGGAGTATCTCCTTTTGTGCCGCCCTCCTTGTGGGGAGGTATTTCCTCCCATCTGGCCCCAGCCTGCCCCTTTGCAGCCTCCATACATTGTTCCTCATTCTCTCTTCTGGACAAACACTGCAAGTCCAATCCCTCCATTTGTGACAGTCTTGAAGTACACTGACACAGCTGCCGTGGTGTCTGTCCCTGGAGTTTCTGTCCTCTGGGTGAAGCATCCCCTAATTCCTTCACCTGACCTTCACATGACATGGTCTCCATTCCCACCATTGTGCTGGGGTCTTCAGTCTTGATGCTCTTCAGCTTATCAGTCACCACTGCTCTTCCCCTACTGAATGTGCCTGAATGGATGATCTTCTTCCACCCCCTCCAACCCCCCCCCACCCCCGGTCACAGACTTGGAAGATTGGATTGGCAAACTCCCTGCTCCTCCTTGTTGCTTCTAGTTATATCGGATTGCTTGCTCTCTTGGGGAGGGAGAAAAATTTGGAACTCAAAATCTTATGAAAGTAAATGTTGAAAATTAAAAAGAAAGAAACAAAGAAGACTCATTACTATCAACTATGCTGAAGGAGCCATTGGGCCTTTCTACCTGTCCTGATGTGGAAATCTCCAATGTATGTTGTCTCCTTTTATTATAATGTGAACACCTAAAACACAGGGACTGTCTGGCTTTTCTGGTTGTTGCCCTAGCACTTTGCGCCCAGGAAGTGCTTAATAAATTATTTTTCATTCATTCATTCCTTGTCGATCCCCCCGCCCTCCATTTATTGCCTCGGTCCTCTGCTCTCTGTCCCCATTACCACCAGCCTAGTACAGGCCATCCGTACCACCTGCTTGGACCCTTGCAGTTCCCTCCTATCCACTCTTCCCTCCTGTCCTCTTTCCCCCTCCAGCTCACCTTCTGACCCCTTTGTGTCAGTCCCTCTGATCCTGCAACATCCGTGCTAAACTTAGGTTGTTAAAGTGAAGATATGCTCGCCTATCACTAATCTCAAAACTCATCACTGACTCCATTCCTTGCAGCCCTAAGCCCCATTCATTTTGGACCAGCCTGGATTTCTAGACCAGTTCAGACGCTATGAGGCACACTGTTCTCAAGCAAACCTGGACACCTCTCTCTTTCCTCTAGCCATGGCATGAGCCTTAATCCAACCCCATCACTTTTCACGCACATCCCCAATCTGACCAGCACTAGGCTTTGGATCTGGAATGTCTTACCCTGCCATGCCTTGCACACTCAGCTTCTAATGTTAAGCCCAGTGGTAATGACCTTTCTGTCACACCTCCAACAACACTTGGCCACCTCTTCTCCAATTTATTCTCTAATGGTATGTATTATTGTCATCCAGGTGGGGGTCTTCTGCATTTACCATACTCCCTCAGTGAGCTCTCTTAGTGCAGAGACTGGAGTGTGCTCTACCCCATACATGTCTGCACACAGGAGCAGATTCATCAGGATTTACTGAATGGGGCTGATCTCTTTGGGTTCCCTAGCTCAGCTCCTTCGGGCAGGCAGGATGACATCTGTAGGCATTGACTCTTGATCATTTTCAAGAAGGAGACCAGGACCCATCACCATGGCTGCTCTGAGGATGCCCCACCTGCATTATGCCTGTGCATTTTCCAAAAGTGGAATGATGACATGGACAGCTTAAGTGACCATGCACATTGCATGACCCAGCAGTGAAAGGGTCTAAAAGGATCAGATCCCCTGTGCTTCAGAAAGTTATCTGACAGTACTCAGGAAAATGGACGCCCCCCCCCCCCAATTCATACCCATGAACTTCATGGGCTCCATCACCAACTTCACTAACAACTTCATGACTCCATCACCTCCCAACCCAAGACCTCAGGCATCAAAGATGAGTGAAAACAAGGACAGACACAGAATTGCTTTGCATCTGATTCATTGAGAGGAAGATTTGAAACACAATCTCAGGATCATAGGCTGTTTCTCTCACTATATCCTACAGGAATTGGACTCTTGGCTGACAAGAGCAAGAGGATGACGAGGAGGCTAGAACAAGCTGATAGCTGGGCCAACACCTCCAAGGGAAGATCGGGTTTTCTTAGAGAAATAGACTTCATATTCTGGTTTCAATTCAACATTCCTAAATTCCTGAAACAGAGAGAAAGTTAATATGGCCCCACTGCCCCTGAGGGAACGGGTCAGTCCAATCGCTCCCACCCCAGCTATATTAATCCTTGCAGACTATACACGGTACCAAATAGCCAGTGAATGGGAAGGGATTAGCCTTCAGGATTCAGCTCCAACACAAGCATGTTTGGAGAGAGGAAGCAGAACATACCAAAGTCTGAATACAAACAACCTGGAGCCCTGGGTGTCCCAAGTGATTCGTCCCTAATGCTAGTGATGGATTGGGAGGAGGGGCACCCAGGAGAATCTAAGAAGACATCATAAAAGCAGTGACTTATTTTTGGACTTAGAGATAAGGGGATCCAGGCCCACATCCTGGCCATGGAGGGAAGAGAGCTGAGTTTCCTAACCTAGGAAAGGAAAGCAGCCTCAGTTATCTTAGTATGGGAAGGAAGACATCTTGCTTCACCCAACCTGGCTCAGATCTCTCATCCAAGGAAGGAAATCTGGTGCTGGGAATGAAGGGAGCAGGGAACAAAGAAGGTTGCATTACCAAAAATGTGGCCATTTGTGCCTCAGGTCTGGGGTGGGGCTCAATAGCAACAGAGAAGTAAGCATAAGAGCTCTCAGGTCATATACATTGAGGAATAGCCAATATTCTATATCCAGATTTTTCCGGCACTCTTTACTCTTCACTATAGACATCATCACGCTTTCAATTTCACCTCTGAATTTGGGAAAGAATTCAAGCCCCAAAGCATCCGCTAGAAGATATAAAAAGGAAATGCATGAAGGAGGGTGAGAGGCTGGGGGACTTGAGTAGAGTTCCACTGTCTTTTTTTGTTGGCCAGCTCCTTGGTTCTTTCCTTGACATAATTTCTGACTTAAGCAAGGAGAAGTAGAGAAGGGAGGTGGGTGGAGAAACCCCTCCTTTGGGAGGATGATGGCAGATGGGGTCCTGCATGGAGGCTGGGGAATGATGACAAGCTGACTTCTTAGGAACTCCTGAAAACTTGTTTTGAGCTCCTTGTCAGGTGGTTCTTGAAGAGGCAGTGTGGAGTAATGGATAGGGTGCTGGATGTGAAGTCAGGAAGACCTAGGTTCAAATCCTTGCTGAGATGCTCCCAGGTTGTATGACCCTGAGAAAGTCACTTTTCCTTCATTAAACTCAGTTTACTCATTTGTAAAGTGAGTCAGATGTCCCCGAAAGGCTCTTCCGCTGTGAATCTATGAATCTTTGTTCTATCCCATGAAATACCCTGCATTCTAAGCTGAAAAGCTCCATGTTTTTTACTACAGTTTTCCCACTTCCAGAGGAGGTGGATAGGAAACACAACCCCCTTTCACCACCTCCAGTGCAAGGCCACTCACCTTAATAGCAGCCAGCATGACCAGCAGCAGAGAAGCAAGCAAAGGTCTCATGATGGGGATGGTTGGCTCCTGAGGCTCTAGGCTTAAGGAGGCTGGGAGTGCTTTGGGACTAGCAGAGTCCACAGGGCTATTTATGTTTTGCAAGCTCCCCAGCCCCTCCCCAAGATTCAGTCAGGTGATGTCATAGGAAAGCCTGATCAAGTCCCCACCTCCTCCCTTCCAAGCCCCACCCCTGGCGTCTCTCAATGAAGCTCCTCCCCAGGCCTCCAGGCTGGATTGGATCCTCTCCATGTCCTCTCCAAGGCACCCCTTCACAGGGCATGAATCCCTGGCTAAGGTCAGCCAGAGCCCCAGCTCTTCACCTTACATGACTGGGAACTCCAACCTTTTCTCTCCCTTGGTAGTTTATTGGGAGAGGGCAGTGACTGGGTTGCCCTTTCAAGGTTTGGGGGCCCAGAGGCGGAAGGTGCCTTAAACCTCCTCTAGACCAAGTGGGAGATTAAAACAGGAGCTAAATGTATTAAAAGCAGAGCTCCAGTTGCTGACTTCAGATTCTGAGCACTTGACAAGAGACATTGACAAAGTGTCTTTGTCCATCTAAAGGATGTTAAGGTTCTGCCCCTAGCCCCTCTAGGATGAATCACCACATGCCCTGCTCTCCCACTCCTGACACCATGCACTGGTTGGGTGGCCATTCTGGTAATTTTCTCTTTGATCCTTCCATCCGCAGTGATGATGGAAGGATCCTGGGTTGGATGGCTTTTTTTTAGGGACACAAAGGTGGGGACAAAGAACCGTGGCTACTGTTGCCAGGGGATTGTCTTGAGAGACAAGGCCATATGGCGAATAGAAAGCAGGATTTGAAGCCTGGAGAGACCATTTTGAATATTAACTGTGACCCTTACCCACTGTGTGGTCTTGGACAAGTCACTTAAACTTGCTGAGCCCCATTTTCCTCATCTGTACAATGGGGATAATGTGGTCCAGAGTACAGGTAACCTTGAAGGGAAGATGTGTTTTGGGAATTTGAAAGCTCAATATCCAGACCAGACCTTATTGCGTTGACCCCCTGCCTCCCTGGGTGACATCATCAGACCCGTTTTGTCAGGGAGGAGCCCAAAGAAGAAAGAGGTTAAGGGACTCAATGCCACCACACAGTCCAATAGAGAAAAGACAAGCACTGGACAGTCTCATTTCTACGTCCCCAGTGTGCACTTCAATGGGTCCACAAGGCTTAAAATCTTTCATCAACTAGAGTCCAAGTTCAGGAAGTCAGCCCAGTTTCTGACCCACCTTCTGCTGTCAGAGCTTGGGAGAGAAATATCCTTTGTAAACTATGGATGTCAGTTGGTCACCAAGCACTTACCAAGGACCTACAATATTCCAAGGCCTGAACTACTATGGAGCCTCAATCTTCTCTTCTGTGAAATGGTCATACATAGCAATGTTTGTGTTTGCTACCTGACAGGGTTGCAAGGAGGAAAGTGCTTTGCATGTGAGTTGAGGCAGCTGAGTGGTGCAGTGGTTAGAACTCTCAGCCTGAAGTACTTCCTAGCTTATGATCCTGGGCAAGTCACTTCATCTCCTGCAGCCCAAGTGTCCTCGTTTGTAAAATTTGTAAAATGCGCCTACCTCCAGGGTTGTTTTGAAGATCAAATGAGATAATAATTGTGAAGTGCTTAGCACAGTGCCTGGCACAGAGTAGGGCTGTATGGCGTTGTTGTTTAGTCATTTTTCAGTTGTGTCTAATTCTTCATGACCCCGGAAGAGTCTTCTTGGCAAAGGTACTGGAATTCTTTGCCATTTCCTTCTCTAGGTCATTTTACAGATGAGGCAACTGAGGCAAACAAGGTTAAGTGACTTGCCCAGGGTCACACAGCTAGGAAATATCTGAGGCTGGATTTGAACTCAGAAAGAGGAGTCTTCCTGACTTTCCATCTGGCACTCTATCCACTGAATCACCTAGCTGTTCCAAGGGCTATCTATATAAATGTTAGCTATTATTAATTGTCCTGATCTGGCTGCAGCTTACTGGGGATAGCTATGAACTTGTTCATCAGTCTGTATAGTTTTCACATCTTCCAGGGAAAGAAGCTTTCTCTTCAAGTCTCAGAGACTTGCAGGCATCTTCGAAGTCCACTATTACCCTGCTGAGCTCCAAGACTTGGAACCTGGGGTCTCTGGATCACTGAGTTCCCCTCCTTCCTTCTTTTTCCCACTCATCTGGAGCAGCTCAGGATCTCGATTTTGCCCTCCCAGGGCCCTGGGGATGAGGTCCCTAGTAGAGGCTGAGCAATGTTCAGAATGTGAGGTCAGGCCCCCAAGAGCTTAGACCTTAGGTCCCTGATTCCCCAGACCCCGAAAGAGGGGGCAGTGGACAAGTCCTCTCCCAGTCCTCAGCCTGCCCTGGTGGGTTCCCCACCTGGATCCTTGGCATCTGCTCCTACTGACCCCAAGATCTCACCCCAAGAGCTCCAATCTGGTTATCATACTTGGTGCACAGCTCCTGCCTTGGCCTGTTGGGAACTTTTCCATTAGAATGAGATTTCCCATGATGATACACTTCCTACATCACCCACACATTCCCTGCCTTATCACCCCCACCGAGCCAAGGCCTGTCTGAACATCTTAAAGGCCTCCCTGAGTGACCTTCCCAGCTTCCCTCCAGTCATGGCCAGGAGGTGACCTGTGATTGTGTTTGCCCCAGGAGATGAGAATGCCATTCAGAGAGCTTGCTTCGGGAACTCAAACACATAGATGTCTGAGGCTATGCCTCTTCTTTAAAGGATTGTAAAACCCTAGATGGAAATGTAAAACCTTGATCTCTCTAAAACACTTTCCCCCAAATACCCTGAGGCACTTGCGTTTTCTTCCCTATATGCTGTTCTTTGGAAAACTTGGTTCTTGCCTGGGAGGATGAATGAGTTTGGTGTGCTGGGGTCATCCTGCACTTTAGTAAAGGGCAGAACAGAGAAGAGACACACTCGGGTTAGTTTTTATCGTTTCTACCGAGGACTCCTCATTGTCCTCTGTGTTCATTTGAGTGCCAGAACCGATCTCACCATTTCATGCCTCTTTGAAAAGAAATGCTTTCAGCAGTAATTATGGGCAGCAGAGTAGGCTGGCAGGCTAGAGGATTCTCAGACAGGCTGGCATTCCAGAGTCCCTAGATCCCAACCCAGATTGTTTTATATATTTTTTATTCTCAACTCAACAAACACCAAATAATATGGGTGTTTCCCTATGCATAGTACAACAGAAGAAAATTGTACATGAAACCAAGGATCTCTGTAATGTATCATTTAACATGAAACTTTCAAACTATCCTTGTCTGTGATTCTTTCTGGCCTTCTCCTGGTTCTTTTTTGTGCATTTAAAAAAGATATTTCAATTACCTTCTTCTTTTCTTTTAGACTCCCCCCACCTTTTTTTTTCTACTCCATCCTTATTCCTTTCCTTTCTCCCAAAACCTTCACCACTGGGGAAAAAAGTGATTTTTAAAAAATGAATCCCTTGTAACAAAAATGCTTCCATTGCCCGTGTCCAAACATGTATGTGTTATTTTGCATCTTGAGCCTATCACCTCTCTGTCAGTAGATGCTTCGTTATTAGTGCTTAGCCCGGGGCTCAGCATAGTTACTAGCACATAGTAGGTGCTTAATAAATGCTAGTAGACTATCTTCTCTGAATTGTGGTTGGTCATTGCATTGATCAGAATTCTCAAGTCTTTCAAAGTTGTTTTTCATTATCATTTTGTTATTATTGCAAAAATTGTTCTCCTGGTTCTGCACATTTCACGCATCAGTTTGTACAACTCTTCCCAAGCTTCTCTTTGTCATTTTGTCATTTCTTATGGTGCAATAACTTTTCATCTGCATTCTTATGCCATAATTTGTTACATCATTCCTCAATTTATAGGCAACCCCTTAGTCGCCAGTACTTTGTTATAACAAAAAAAAGCTGCTATAAATATTTCTGTACATATGAACCCTTTTTCTCTTTCTTTGATTTTAGGGTATAAGCCTAGTCATAGTCATAAATAGCACAGCTTAGTGACTTTTAGGACAAAGTTCCAAATTGCTTTCTGGAAAGACTGAACCAATTTATGTTTCTACCAAAACTACATCAGTGTGCCTGTTTTCCTGCAGCCCCTCCAGCAACTGTTTATTTTCCCTTTTTTTTTTCATCTTTGCCAGTCTGATGGTGTGAAGTGAAACCTCAGAGTGGCTTTAATTTGCATTTGTCTATTTATTAGTAATTGGAGCATCTTTTTCATATGTTTATTGATAACTTGGATTTCTTCCTTTGATAACTGCCTGTTCATATCCTTTGTTCATATCCTGGAGAATAGCTCTTCTCATAAATTTGAACCAGTTTCTTCTATGTCTTTTATACTAAGCCTTTGTCAAAGAACCTTACCGTGAAGATTTTCCCCAGTTACCTGTTTCCTTTCTAATTTTAGTTGCATTGGTTTTATTTGTGCCCAAACTTTAATTTAATTAAAATTGTTCATCTTATCATTTGTGAGTCCTGTGCCGTGTTTAGTCACTACCTCTTCCACTAACCATAGATACAAAAAGTAATTTCTTCCTTGATCCTCTGATTTATGTCACTTTTTATGTCTAAGCTACCAAGACAATTGTTGGTCAATACCTAATTTCTGATGCTCACACCCCCTCAGTACCCCTTGCTCCTGAAGCCCCTCCTTCCCTCTGATTGGAGAAGGTGGAGGGTGGACATCAGAGAGCTCCTGCCAGATCCTTTACCGTTTAAGGAGAGTGCCCAAGGAATTTCCCCTCATTGTTTCCCACATGGGCTACAGGAATTAGTCATGCTCCTCTACCAGGTAACCTCTTCCCTACCCAATTTTCAGCTTTTTAAATGTGTTGTCTTTCCCTATTTGATCATGAGCTCCTTGAGAATTGAGACTGTCTTATGCCTTTTTTGTACCCTCAGTGGTTCAGTGCCTGGCACACAATCAGCACTTTATATTACATATTAATTCTGACCCTGCTGGATGACAGTTTTTGCCAAAAAGTGAGTCCTTACCCTTGGAACCGAGGTCTTTGGATTTATTGAACACTCTGATGCTGTGTTTGGGCTTATGGAATACTCTGCTGCTGTGTTCCTATGCTTTTGGATCCCACCTAGATTATCAAAAAGGCTCTCACCCTCTCTGCTTCCTTTTCTCTCCTTTCTTCTCTTGCTCCCTTTTTTGCCCTTCCTTCTCTAGAGTTCCCTTTGTTTCTATCTCTTTCCCCATTCCCATTCTTTTTCTCTGTTGAACTTTCTTCCTTCCAAAAGGATACTTCTTAAAATGCGTTAGTGAAAATTCCTGGATTCATATTCATGTATTCAATGTCATGTCTATGAAAAGAATTCAAGTTTTTTACTGGTGTGTTTCATGTTGTACTTAGGTTACCTCAGTGTCTCATAAGGTAGTCTCATTAGGGTCAGGACAGTTTAATGCAGTGAGAAGTTGGAGGTATAGTCTGTTTAAAAGGAAAAAGTCCCAGTGCTCCAGGGAGAAGTGAGAGGGGTTGGGCTTTTTGTTTTGTAAAAGCTTCAGGGAATTGGTAAGAATCACCTGTCATTAAGACCCCCCTGGCTTTTACCCAAGTTTGTGCCCAGTGAGGCTTCTCCCATTCTCCCTATTGACTCTGCCCTCATGCTCAGTAAAGCTTGTTTGCAGAGCAAGAACATGAGTATGTTTCAGCCCACAGGTCTGGCCTTTTTCCTGGGGATTAGAAGAAAAAAATGAGGTTGGACTGTATTTACTACCAGTGTACTACCCTTGTGGTAGGATTCTACAAACTGCTACCACCTGTTAGAACAAACATAATGATTATATATACCATTTCTGTCATCCGAAGTCTTTCCACATGACTGCCAGGTGCTGAAGCCTGAGCCAAATCCTACTGGCTTCAAAGCATGGTGCCAGGGTCGGTTATGCTACAATCAAAGAGTAGTGGTGCCCACACTAATGAAAACAGCAATCCAGACCTACCCCCCCCCCACCCCCAATACTTTCACAATAAGAGCATTGGAGAAAGGCAGATGCATTAAACATTTAAAAGTTTTTCCTTTTAAAGAAGATTTGTAACATTGAGAATGAAAAAAAGTAGTTCTGAGGAAGAAGAAAAGTGAGAATTAGGAAGAAATCCTAAATAGAGCAGAGTGAGTGGCAGATGATAGAAGGGATGGGAGAGAAACCAGAGGACAGGGAGGTTGAAAAAGAGACGAGGAAGCAGAAAGCAAAGGGGTCCTTTGAAGACTTGGGCTGTACCCCAGGTGTTCATTACCCAAACCTCACCTGTCTGAGGAGCCTCTACCCTTCTGACCTCTTCCTCTTTCCCATGTTTCTTGTTAAAAACACAGGGGGACTCTGGATAGTGAAATAAATGTTGATACCTAAAAGAACCCAGAAGAATCAAATGCTTGTGTCCTAAAACTATAAGAAATTTTACTCCATATGATTTTCTCTTTGTCCTATATTTGATCCAAATTATGTAAACTAACCCAGTCAATTATCAAAAAGCATTTTAAGTGCCTGTGATGTGTTTGGCAGTGTGTTAAGTGCTGAGGATGCAAAGGCAAAAATGACATAGTCTATGCTTTCATGGAGCTACATACTACTAGAAGATACACACATCTTCATATACTGGCATATGGATAAATGTCCATATTCAAAATATGGACAAGGAAATTGGGGAAGGGGAGACACTAGCTGGTGGAGGAATCAGCAAGTACCTCATGTAGAAGGTGATTCTTCAATGAATCTGGAAGGAAACTAGAGATTCTAGGTAGTTGAGGTGAAGAGGGGATACATTCCAGGTGTAGGGAACAACTAGATGAAATATCAAGCTAGTGAGAGAATCAATTTGGTGAGATTGTCAAGTGTATGGAGGGGAATGGTGTATAATAAATTGGTTGTGAAGACCTTTGAATACCAAGCAGAGAAGAGTTTATATTTGATCCAAGAAGGGATGAGTTTTATTGAACAGCTAAGTGACATGGTCAGACCTGTGCTTCAGAAAAGTCACTTTGGCAGCCGTGTGGATGACAGCTTGGATTGAGGAGAGGCCTGTGTCAAGGAGACCACTTGGAAGAGAGGTAATGAGGGCCTACCTGAGTGTGGTGTCTGTGTGAGTAGGGAGGAGGGGTCAACTGTGAAGGATGTTATGAAGGGAGAAATGGTAAGAGTTAGAAACTGACTAGACTGTGAAGTGAAGGAGGGCGAGGAGTCCATTTGACACAGATATCTGTGTACAGATTGTACAGGGTTTAGAACTTTAGATGAATGTGAGAGGGGAGCAAGTAAAGAATGTGTACCTGGGCCACAAGCTTTCTACTGCACTCTGCCCATGCACCACCAACATCATACTCTTAGCAATGTTTAGCCAGTGCCACCTTCACCTTGCCCCCAATCTCTACAGTAGAGATGACAGAACAAAGAGGGTACAGCAACACAATGAACTGGTGACTAGAAATATATCCCACTGTTGCCTCCCTCCCCCCAAATCAGACTGGGACGAATGTTCTCAATAATTCTTCAGGTGAAAGAATTCCAAGTTATGATGATGATGATGAGGAGGAGGAGGAGGAGAAAGAGGAAGAGAGAGAGGGGGTGGTGGCTGATCCTTGAACAACAGATGTGCAATTCAATGCCCAGGTCAATGTCCAAAGCCTTCCAGATTGGATAAGTTATGCCAGGTCCTCTAGCACCATCTTCCTTAGCCTGAGGCTACCTATACATCAAAAGGAAGCATTAGAGCTATTTTTGATGAGGAAATTCACCACAAGTAGAGCTTAACTGTTATACTTGATAAGACTATTTTATAGGAGTAAATTTTGAAATCAAAAGGACCATATTTTCCTATGTAGGCTCCATCCAGCCAAACTCTTCCTCTTTTATTTTATAGGGGCCAAAGAATAGTGAAATAAAGTTCAAAGTGGAATTGAATCCTTCTGAATGAAAAAGGCTAAAAAAATTACCCAAATATTTTTGTTGTTCTTCCACACATGAGCAAAATGGGATCCTACTTTAAGCAAAAGAACAAAATTCTCCCAGGAAATCAAGCAACACTTACTATGTGTCAGGCACTGTGCTGGGTGTTAGGGATACAACATGAAAATGAATTAACCTCTGCCCTCCAGGAATTTATAGGACATAGACATGTATAAGCACATATGACATATATACGAAGTAATTTGGTGGGGTGGGGATTAGCAACTAGAGGAAACAGGAATATCCTTATGTAGAAAGTAGCTACCACATTTCCCAAGGAATGGAAAAATACCAAATGAACAGTTTTTGAATTGTGAAATGGTTTGTCTGGTTAAGTCATCAAGAACTGGAATTGAAAAACAGATTCATAGACCTGAAAGAGACCTTAGAAGTCATCTTTTTCCACATTTACTTGAATATCTTCAAGTCCTAAAATGAATACTTATGAACCCAAACTCAAGGATTTGCACATACACCATAAAATTTGTAATGTTACACAGAAGCATTGTGTTGTTACCAAAGGGAAAGTTCCACTGTGGAAGCAGACGTGTTGAGATGTCAGCACCATGGTCAGGGGCTGAAAGAAGTCTGAGAGCATAGGGACCTATCAGCCAGCACTTTGGTAGGGTCGTGGCATGAGTTCTCAGAGGTGAGCTGTTCTGTGTTAGGGGTTTGCCATAAAGTGAGGAATGGAAGGGGGAAAGAATGGACTTCACCATCTAAAGTTTTAGCCTGGACACCATGGTGAGGCATTATAGCAGTTTGGGTGCACTTTTAATCCCTCAATTTTGAGTGAGTCATTGGGGCTCAGGAAAGATGTAACTGTTTTGTCAGTTCTTAGCAGTTTAGTCTTACGTGTATGTGTCCCTGTATGTCTCCCCAAGGTTGTGGGACCTTAAGAAACTGGTAAATGAACTGGCTTTTATCTATTTCCTTTCTGCCGGAGAATCTCTGGAGCTGCGACTTCTTGAGTTATGCCTGATTGTTGAAGGTTTAGCCATCTTGTAATAGTTTGTTCTATGATGAAAAGACTTTCCTGAAATTTCTAAGGGGTACATCTCTGACATGGCACCTGCCTGATTCTCCCCCCTGATCATCTGTATCAACCTCTGAGATAGTGTAATAATTGATGACATCATAGATAGGTCAGAGAGAAAGGTTAGGTGCTACAGGCAGTCAGAAATCTCTGTAAGGTGGAAACTGAGGCACTGGTGAGAGGAAAAGTGATCTTCCAAGGGTCAGAGTGAGTGATGGAATGAAGACTAGAGCTCATGTCTCATGTCTCTTCCCACTTACCCAGCTCCACTGACTCTAATGCCATCCTGGGTGCTCTTGGGATAATTGAATGGCCAAAGCGAATGAAATGCCTGAATATGGCAAATAGGCAAAGGGTGACCTTGGTGTGGGTAGGGGTGATGTGGAGGGAAAGAGCTCACTCTGTCAACGGTCAGGAAAAGGTGACAATAAATCATGTGGACAGAGAAAACATGAAGCTGGAGTTTAAGACAGGAAGAGGATTAACATTTAGGAAATGCAAATAAAGGAGATGCTAACATGAGGACACCTGGCATTGAAGGCAGCTGTAGGGGAGGTGGGGGCAGAAAGGATTGGCAGTTTTGGAGGACAGTCACAAAAAAAGGCTATGTTGAAGTTTTGTATTTGCTGCCGAGGCAACCTCAATGAGCCAGCCCTGGGATGTGTCTGCCAAAGAGCCTAATTCCATTGAAGGTGACCTGCACAGCAGGACAGAGACGCTAGAACCAGTGAGATCATTGTCCTGCTGTCCTCTGCCCTGGTCAGACCCTCTCAGGGGGTGGGAGATCCTCCTGCTCTTCTAATCTAGGCAGATCTGTAATACTCAGCCACTTTTTGAGATAATATTTGCAAAGTGCTTGGCATAGTGCCTGGCATAGAGCAGGGTCTTAATAAATACTTGTTTCTTTCCCTTCCCCTTTTCCCAGGAAGCCCCAGCCTCCACTTTAGAAGCCATTGATCTGGGAACTACTCAGATATTTTGAAATAATAGAATAGATTCTTTGGCTGTAGTGGGATTAGTTGGCCTTTGTCACCAGTTTCAGGTCAGTAAGTAGACTTTGGCTGGGGCTTCAATGCTTGCCAGTCATGTGGAGATTCTCTGGAGCGCAATAGTGCTACCTTTCCTTTTTGTGTTTGATGTAACTGCTGGACCCTGGGGGGCAGTTTGCATAACCCTGCCGATAAGAATGTAAATAGAGTCCCACCCCATTGTTGGCCTGCAGTCCTCAGGAATGAAGCCAGGTCTTTGGGCTGAAGCCTACAGGCTCTGCAAACAGACTTTACCCATCATGAGGCAGAGTCAACAGGGGAAATGCGACATTATTGCCACAACCTGATTGAGCACAAATGTTGTGTGCAAACTAGTAGGGTCTCAGTGAGAGGTGATTTTCTTTACTGAATCCTTATAAGGGTCCCTAAGACAACAGCCAGACTCCCTGTTCCTTCTTCTTGAGGGTACAGGAGTCATTTCCTTACAGTCTATAACTTAGCCTGTGCTGACCTGAACAAGAACCTCTTAGGAGACATTCACCTGGCAGAGTTATTGTGAAGGAGATGATAGATTCTTTTCTAACTCACTATTCTCATGATAATTGACATATCCTCCAACTGATCCCTATTCTGGCTAGCCTTTTGTAAATTTGCAAAAATGTTTTTATGTCTTCTCCATTCTTGAAAACTATTAGGGTGAAAATTCCTGGGATAACCACAAAGAGGAACCTCCACACCCTCAATGGGAGGCATTTCCATGGCCACTCGCAAAATAATGCAAGGGGATTTTCTTCTTTGGATAGTACTCTTGGAACTGTCCTCCCCGCCCCACCCCCATCTGTAATGAACCATAAGCATATTATACTTGGCCAGATCTTTGGAGAGCAAGGACAGCTTAGTGGAGCATGAAGAATCTCAGAGAACAGCCTATGTAGATTTGATCCCATTCCTGCAACACAGTAATGGGCCACAGGCCACCATTGGCCACCCTCATATGTGAGCATGGCTTCTCTTTTAAAAACAGAAAACACTGTACACATGTGAATTCTGCCCTGGTACTATTTCCTCTTCTTTCCATTGCTATTTATCCCCCCCCCCCTTTCCTTCTTTTTCTCTATTGATTAATTCTTTTCCATATTTTGCACTCCCTACTTCGCACTGTTGGGATGGAAAACTTTTTTTCTTAAACTTTAATGAGCTCTTCTCCCTTCTTGTTAGTTCTCTCCTTCCTATTTATCCTCTATAAGTCAGTCAATAAACATTTATTAAGTGCCTACTATGTGCTGGGCACTGTGCTGGGTGTTGGGAAGTGGACAGAGACAGTCCCTGCCCTTGAGGAACTCACAATCTAATGGGAAAGTCACAATCTATCCCTGCCTGAATAATAAAAGGCTGTGATACTATGGTCAAGGGACCTACTTTAGAGTATGTTCATGCACTGAAGGTCCCTACCCTCCTGGAGCTTACATTCTAGTAGAGGGAATTGATACTAGCACATATAAATATAGTGCCCAGTGGAGCCCTAAATATGTGCCCTACAAAGGTGTATGAGATGTGCCTGAGAGGAGATTCAAAGAGAAAAGGCTTAGCGATGGCTTAGCATATCAGAGAAGCCTACCTGTAGGAGGAGAGTTTTGAGTTGTGAGCTTAAGGGAGGGCAAGAATTCAGTAAGCAGAGAAGGCAGCACCTGGAAACCCAAGGGGAAAGATGGTAACAGTGACTGGGAGCGCCACATTCTCTCTGAAACTGAGAAAAGCACAGTGAATGCAGCCTGGCAATTTCCCTGGGGAGCAGGCCAGAAAAAACTCAAAGCCTAAGGGTTCTAGCCACTCCGGGTTCAGAAGGTTGTCCAGAATCCAAGATGGAGATGGGCTTTCTCTTCAGTCTCCAGTTCAGACAGTTTGGAGGCAAGAGAATGTCGGAGTGTCCTGGGACAAATGATTTAAGAATACTCTTTCCCCGTCCTGTATTTTTAAATCCAATTTTATTTAATTTTTCAGTTCCAAATCATCTCCATCCCACTTCCTCCTTCCCACATTGAGAAACCAAGAACAAAACCCGTTACAAACATGTTTAGTCAAGCAAATTGCCATATTAGCCACGTCCAAAAAACCAAATATACCTCAATGCCTCTGAGTCCGTGTCCTCTCTACCTGGAGATAGATAGCATAGACTGTCTTCAGAAAAGCTTAGTTATTAATATTATTGATTATATATTTTCATATATCAATTTATTTATTTATTTTTAGTTTTCAACATTCACTTCCATAAGATTTTGAGTTCCAAATTTTCTTTCCATCTCTCCCCTCCCCCCACCCCAACATGGTGTGCGATTTCATATAGGCTCAATATATACATTCATATCAAACCTATTTTCACATTAGTCATGTTGTAAAGAAGAATTAGAACTAATGGGAGAAACCACGAGAAAGAAGAAACAAAAAAGAGAGAGCAAATAATATGCTTTGATCTGCATTCAGACTCCATAGTTCTTTTTCTGGATGTGGACAGCATTTTTTATCATGAGTCTTTTGGAGTTGTCTTAGATCCTTGCAATGCTAACAAGAGGTAAGTTTATCAAAGTTAGTCATCACGCAATGTGGCTGTAACCGTGTACAATGTTCTCCTGGTTCTGCTCACTTCACTCAGCATCAGATTATATAAGTCATTCCAGGTTTTTCTGAAGTCCACCTGCTCATCATTTCTTATAGCACAATAGTATTCCATTACATTTATATGCCGCAACCTGTTCAGCTATTCCCCAACTGATGGGCATCCCCTCAATTTCCGATTCTTTGCCACCACACAAAGAGCTGCTATAAATATTTTGGTACGTGTGGGTCCTTTCCCCATTTTTATGATCTCTTTGGGATACACCTAGAAATGGTATTGCTGGGTCAAAGGGTATGCCCTTTGGGCATAATTCCAAACTGCTCTTCACAATGGGTGGATCAGTTCACAACATCACCAACAATGCATTAGTGTTGCAATTTTCCCACATCTTCTCCAGCATTTATCATTTTCCTGTTTTGTCATTTTAGCCAATCTGATTGGTGTGATGTGGTACCTCAGAGTTGTTTTGACTTGCATTTCTCTAATCAATAGTGATTTAAGTATTTTTTTTTATATGACTATAGATAGCTTTAATTTCTTCCTCTGAAAACTGCCTGTTCATCTCCTTTGACCATTTATCCATTGGGGAATGACTTGTATTCTTATAAATTTGACTCAGTTCTCTATGTATTTTAGAAATGAGGCCTTTATCAGAGACACTGGTTGTAAAAATTCTCTCCCAGTTTTCTGCTTCCCTCCTAATCTTGGTTGTATTGCCTTTGTTTATGCAAAAACTTTTCAATTTAATGTAATCAAACTATCAATTTTGCATTTCATAATGTTCTCTATCTTGTTCGGTTATAAATTCTTCTGTTTTCCATAAATCTGATAGGTAAACTATTCCTTGCTCTCCCAGCTTGCTTATAGTATCAGTCTTTATATCTAAATCATATACCCATTTTGACTTTATTTTGGTATATCATGTAAGATGTTGGTCTATGCCTAGTTTCTGCCATACGCTTTTCCAGTTTTTCCAGCAGTTTTTGTCAAAGAGTGAGTTCTGATCCTAGAAACTGGAGTCTTAGATTACTGTAGTAACAGTAGATTACTATAGTTATTGACTACTATGTCTTGCATACCTAACCTATTCCACTGATCCACACCTCTATTTCTTAGCCAATACCAAGCCGTTTTGATGATTGCTGCTTTATAATACAATTTAAGATCTGGAATGGGTAGGCCACTTTCCCTAGCATTTCTTTTCATTATTTCCCTTTATATTCTGGACGTTTTGTTCTTCCAGATGAATTTTGTTATTATTTTTTGTAGCTCTATAAAATACTTTTGGTAGTTTGATTGGCATGGCACTGAATAAGTAAATTCATTTAAGTAGAATTGTCATTTTTATTATATTAACTTGACCTACCCGTAAGCAACTGATATTTTTCCAATTATTTAGATCTGTGAAAAGTGTTTAGTAATTATGTTCATTTAGTTCCTGGGTTTGTTTTGGGAGGTAGACTCCCAAATATTTTATAATGTCTACAGTAACTTTAAATGGAATTTCTCTTTCTATTTCTTGCTCTTGGGCTTTATTTGTAATATATAAAAACGTCAATGATTTCTGTGGGTTTATTTTATGGGCTGCAACTTTGCTAAAGCTGTTTATTATTTCAAGTAGTTTTTTACTTGATTCCCTAGGATTCTCTAAGCATATCATTGTATCATCTGCAAAGAGTGATAGCTTTGTTGGTTGATTATATTTAGAGTTTTCCTACCTAAGACCAGTACTGCATTCTTGGTATAAATCTAGCCTGGTTGTATGACATATCATGTAGTCTCCTTGTTAATATTTTATTTAAATTTTTTGCATTAATATTCATTAGGGATTTTGGCCTACAGTTTTCTTTTTTCTGTTTTGATTCTTCCTGGTTTAGGCATCAAGTCCATATTGTGTATAGAAAGAATTTGGTAGGATCCCTTCTTTTCTTATTTTTTCAAACAGTGGTATCAAATTAGTTCTTTAAATATTTATTAGAATTTGCTTGTAAATCCACCTGATCCTGGGTTTTTTCTTTTGGAGTTCAGTTATGGTTTGATTCCTTTTTCTAAGATAGAGTCATTCAGGTACAATATTTCTTGTTGTTTTGATCAGAGTAATTTAAATTTTTGGTAAATATCCATCTGTTTCATTTAGATTGTCAACTTCATTGGCATATAATTGGACAACAGAACCCCTAAGAATTTCATTTATTTTTCTCAACTGGTTGCAAATTTCTTTTTTTCTTTTTCTTATTTTTTTTGATATTGGCAATTTGGTTTTCTTCTTTCTTTCTATCAAGTTAGTTAATGGCTTATCTGGTTTACTGGATTGTTTTTAAAAGCTCCTAGGTTTTTTTTTAATTAATTCAGTCTTTTTTGCTTTCAATTTTCTTAATCACTCCTTTGATTTTCATTTTGTTTTTTAATTGAGGGAGATTTAATCTGTTGGTTTCCTAGTTTATTTTTTAAAATTTTAATTGCATGCCCAATTTACTGGTCTGCTGGTTCTCTCTTGCATTGATAAAAGTGCTTAGAGATATGAATTTTCCCCTAAGTACCGCATACTAAAGTTTTTGGTATGTTTCTTCATCGTTGTCCTTATCATTAATGAAATTATTGTTTCTCTAATTTGTTCTTTGACCCAACCATTCTTTAGGATTAAGTTATTTAGTTTCCAATTAATTTATTGAATATAATTTTTATTGCATTATTGTTAGTAAAATACATATTTTAACATTTCTACTTTCCTACATTTCTGTGCGAGGTATCTATGTCCTAAACCATGGTCAGTTTTTGTGAAGGTGCCATGTACAACTGAGAAATCGGTACGCTTTTGTCCTAGGTGGCACAGTGGAAAGGGTGCTGGGCCTGAAGTTAGGATTGACTCATGGCTATGGCTGCCCTTGGGGTGCCTGAACCCTCATTTGTCTCCCTGGCTTTCCAGGGATCTTGAGGCACAGACAGCTTAAGTGATCCATCACATAACCACCCCCTCCCCGGGCTTTGGAAAGTGTTTGGCAGTGCCCAGGAAAAGAGACTGAAACAACCATACTCATCGACCCAAGGAGAAGCTGGGTGTGGTAGGAAGATCTCTATATTTGGAGCCAAACATAGGTTTCAAATTCTTCCATTGTCTTGTACTACTCTTTTTTGACCCCGGGCAAGGCACAGACCCTCTGAACCTCAGTTTCCTTTTTTATAAAATGAGAGGATTGGACTAGAGGACCCCTTCCAACTCTAGACCCTACTTCTATGATTCTGTGAAGTTCCTGATTTCCTCCCCTCCATCCCACCCAAGACTTTAGGCAGCATGGCCAAGAGAAAACAAGGACAGACTCATAATTGCTTTGCGACTGATTTATTGGCAGGCAGCTTTCAGACAGAACCTCAGAATCACAGGCTACTGCTGGTACTAGACAGAGTTCAGCCCTTGGCTGACAAAAGGACCAGGAGACCCAGAAGACTAGAATAAAAATGAAGATTTCCGAGAGGCAACGAATCTCTCTCCACCTGTCAATTCAAGTCCGATGTTCTGAAACAGAGAGGGAAGGGGGTTATGTGGACCTACTCTTCCTAGGCTCACCAAATCAGGACAGCTGCTCACACCTTGATTGCATTAGTCCCTCCACAGCACACAGGGTACCTAAGAGCCAGGAATTGGGAAGGGCTTTGCCTTCAGGATTCAGTTACAACATGAGAAAGTTTAGGGGGATAAAATAGAGTATAGCAACATCTGAGTACAAAAAATCTAGAACCCTGGAAGTCAGGAATGATCCTTCCCTGAGGCTGGTCATGGGTTGGGAGACATGGAAGAACCGAGGGCAATCCAAGAAGACTTCATAGAGGCAGAGATTGGTGTTTGGATTTAGAGAGAGAGAGGACCCAGGCTCAATTCTAGGCCAGGGAAGCAGGGAAGAGCTTAGCACCCTGACCTAGAGAAGGAAGGTAGCCTCAGATGTTTCAGCATGGGAAGGTGTCCTAGCTCACATCTCTAATGTGAGGGAAGGGAAGGGAACCCGGCTCAGTGTCCAGCCTAGGCAAGGCAGACAGATAAACCTTTGAACCCATGTAGGAACCCTTAGCTAAACTGATTCAGCATTGCAGGAAACCTAGGCATTTATGCTTCAGGTCTAAGGTAGGGTTTAAGAGTAACAGAGAAGAATGCATGAAAGCTCTTGCTGGAAGGCTAGCCCACAAACTCAAAGTCTTCGGTAGTCTGTCCATGCACAATGGAGTGTTTTGCACCACTTTCAGTATCTTCACAACAATTTCTGGGTTGTGTTTCAGAAGGCATGTGCTTGGGTGACCAGCATCAGCTGGAATCCACAAAGAGGAAATGCAATGAAGAGAGGGGTTGCTCTAGACATAGTCACACATATGCTTTCCCCAGTTGGCCATCACCCTCCAAGCCGTGTCCTCGACACAATTCCTGATTAGACACACACTGGAGGGGAGGAAAGAGGTTGGGGAAATGGTCATTCGTAGGGATGATGCTACCTGTGCTCTTGTGTGGAAGCTGGGAAATGTGCTAGATAACTCCTCAGGAGCTCTTAAGAAAGTCTACCTTCAATGTCTTGTCAGGTGATTGTTGAAGAGGCAGTGTGGAGTAATGGATAGGGTGCTGGATGTGGAGTCAGGAAGACCTAGGTTCCAATCCTTCCTGAGATGCTCCCGGGTTGTATGACCCTGGACAAGTCACTTTTCCTTTATCTACCTCAGTTTACTCATTTGTAAGAGTCAGACGTCCCAGAAAGCCCCTTCTAGCTTCGAATCTGTGAATCTTTGTTCTGCCCCATGAAATACCCTGAATTCTAAACTGAGAAGTTCCTTGTTTTCTACTGCAGTTTTCCTACCTCCAGAGGTGGTGGATGGGAAACACAACCCCCTCTCACCACCTCCAGTGCAAGGCCACTCACCTTCATAGCTGCCAGCAGCCAGCATGACCAGCAGCAGAGAAGCAAGTAAAGGACTCATGGTGGAGATGGCTGACTCCTGAGGCTCTGGGCTTAAGGAGGCTGGGAGTGCTTTGGAACTAAGCAGGGTCCATGGGGCTATTTGTATCCTGCAAGCTACCCAGCCCCTCCCCAAGATTCAGTCAGGTGATGTCATAGGAAATCCTGGTACAGGACCTACTCTTCCTAGGCTCACCAAATCAGGACAGCTGCTCACATCTCGACGGCATTAGTCCCTCCACAGCACACAGGGTACCTAAGAGCCAGGAATTGGGAAGGGCTTTGCCTTCAAGATTCAGTTACAACATGAGAATGTTTAGGGTGATAAAATAGAATATGGCAACGTCTGAGTACAAAAAATCTAGAACCCTGGAAGTCAGGAATGATCCTTCCCTGATGCTGGTCATGGGTTGGGAGACAGGGAAGAACCCAGGAGAATCCAAGAAGACTTCATAGAGGCAGAGATTGGTGTTTGGATTTAGAGAGAGAGAGGACCCAGGCTCAATTCTAGGCCAGGGAAGTGGGGAAGAGCTTAGCACCCTGTCCTAGAGAAGGAAGGTAGCCTCAGATGTTTCAGCATGGGAAGGTGTCCTAGCTCACCCTCTCCCCTCCTCCCTGCCAAGCCCCACCCCTGGCATCTCTCAATGAAGCTCCTCCCCAGACCTCCAGGTTGGATTGGATCCTCTCCATGTCCTTTCCATGGCACCCCTTCACAGGGCGTGAATCCCTGGCTAAGGTCAGCTGGAGCTCCAGCTCTTTCCCTCACATGACTGGGAACTCTGACATTTCTGTCTTGGTAGTTTGTGGGGAGAGAGCAGTGACTGGGCTACCCTTCCAAGGCTTGGGGGTGCAGAGGCAGAAGGTGCCCTCATTCCCCAGTAGACCCAGTGAGAAGTCCCAAAGCTAAAACCAGAGCTTCCACTGTTGACTTTAAGTTCCGACAAGGGACATTTACAAAACATCCTTCTCCATCTAAAGGATGTTAAGGTCCCTGCTTCCCAGCCCCTCTGGGATGGATTGTTTCCTACACCTGAGAGCATATGCTCATTGGGTAGCCTTCTGGTAACTTTCTGTCTGCTTCTTCCATTCACAGTGGTCCTAGAAGGATCCCAGACCGGGTGACTTTCTTTTAAAGGCACAGGAAGGTGGAGACCAACGTGGGGTCCATTATGGCTAGCTCATCTTAAGAGGCAAGGTGGCTTGCGGATAGTCAGTCAATAAACATTTATCAGGCACCTGCTATAGTCCAGACATCGTGCTAAGTGCTGAGAGTACAAATAGTAAAAAAGAAAGACAGCCCCTGTCCTCAAGGAGCATATAATCTAAGGGGAAGACGATGAACAAAAGGAAGTTGAAAAGGAGAGGCATATGTAGGGAGAAGAAGAAGGTAACATTTCTATAGTGCCTCACAAATGGTATCACATTTTATCCTTATAGCAACCTTAGGAAGTAGATGTGGTTAATACTCTTACTTTATGTATGGGAAAATTGAGGCAGACAGAGGTTAAGTGACTTGCCCAGGTCACACAGTTAACAAGCGTCTGAAACTGGATTTGAACTCAGATTTCTTGACTCCAACATTCTATCCACTGCACCACCTAGCTACCTCTGCAGGGCTTGGAACCTGTAAATACCAATTTGTACATTACCAGTGTGACCATGGGCAAGTCATTTAAAATTGCTGGATCCTACTTTCCTCATCTGTAAAATGGGAATAATGCTGTCCAGAACACTGATAGCCTCAAAAAAAAGTGTTTTACACATTTGAAAGCTCAATATCCAGACCAGACCTTACTGTGATGATTCCCTGACCCCCTGGGTAGCATCATTAGACCCTGCTTGTCAGTAAGGAGCCTGGAGAACAGAGAGGTTAAAGGACTCAATTATATCACATAGTCCAACAGAGAAAGTGCAAGGATTGGCTCATCTTGTTTCTAGGTTCCCAGTATGTATTTCCATTGGTCGATGGAGTTTACAAGCTTTGAACAAAAAGAATCCAAGTCAAGAGGAGAATTGGGGGAAGAAGTCAGCCCAGGTTCTGACCCACCTTCTGCTGTCTGAGCCTGGGACGGACAGAGAAAAACCTGTTTTTTTATTAGCCATCGTGGCGTAATTGCTAGACTGAGAGTCAGAACAACTGATTTTCAATCCTGCTGTCACTGTCACTAGCTGTATGACCACAGGAGAAGCAGCAGATTCTCTGGAGCCTCAATCTTCTCATCTGTAAAATGGCACACATAGTAGTATTTGCATTAACTACCTGACAGGGCTGCTGGTAGAAAAATGCTTTGCATGTGAGTTGATGCTAAATTGTTCTGACTGGCTGTGTCCTCCTGGGGGTACCTATGAGTTTGTTCATAGCTTCCACATCCTCTGGGGAAAGGAGCTTCCTCAAGTCTCAGGGACTTGAAGCCATCTTCACAGTCCTGTGTTACCCTGTTGAGCCCCAAGGCTTGGAGCCTGGGGTCTTTGGATCTCTGAGCACCCCTTCTCTGCTTCTCTCTCCTCACCTGGAGCGGATCAGTGTCTAATTCTTACTCTTCCAGGGCCCTGGGCATGAGGTCCTTAGAAGAGGCTAAACAATGTTCAGAATGTGAAGCCAGGCCCTTGCTAGCCCTCAGGCCCCTGCTCCCCACCCCACCCCACAGAGAGGGGGGCGGTCATTTGGGCTTAAAACATTAAGCACCTACTATGTTCCAGGCACTGAGCTAAGTCCTGAGAATGCAAATAGGAAAAAAAGATAGTTTCTACCTCAAGGAGCTATAATCTAATGAGAGAAGACAATACACAGAAGGTAGCTGAAAAGCTGGGGAGGGGAAGGAGTCCCCACTCCTTCCCCTCCCCAGCTTATTAGAAAAGTCAGACATGTCCCTGAATAGTGTAGCCAGAAGAGAAATGAAGGGATGTCTTGAGCTGAGATGAAAGTTTCAATGACATTTTGGAATTCATGGCAGCCCCTTTAATTGGAGGAGCAGAGGGGGGCAATGGAGGAGTCCTCTGCCAGCCTTCAGCCTGCCTTGACAGGTTCCCTCGTTGGAGCCTTGGCAGCTGGCCCTGCTGGCCCCAGAAGGATCTAGCCCCAGGAGCTCCATTCTGGTTAGCATACTTGGCACACATCTCCTGCCTTGCTTTTGGGGGACTTTTCCATTAGAGTGAGATTTCCCATGATGATGTATTTTCTTCACCATCCCCATACCCTCTGCCTATCACCTCCTCAGAACCAAAACCTGCCTGAACAGAGAAGAGATACATCTGGGTCAGAATTTTTTTTTCCTGGACTCTTCACCTCTTCTGTGTTTCTTAAGTTCCAGAATTAATCCCATTATTTGGAGCCTTCTTGAAAATAAAACCTCATGCTATAACCACAGGTCGCAAAGTAGGAGAGGTTGGCAAACTAGATGGTTCTCATATAGGCTGGAAATCCAGAACCCCTAGATCTCAACCCAGATTATTTTTAAAAACATTTTTATTTTTGGAAAAATATTTTATTCTGTACTTACACAACAAAATGTTGGAGTTCCTTAGACAACATCAGAAGATGAAAAGAGTGTTATCTGCAAAACCATGAAGCTCTATTTTATATTATTTGCTTTTTAAAAAGTATATAATAAATTCTGTGCATTACTTTCAAAACTGTCCTGCTTGTCCATGCTCCCATATAAACTTCCTACTGAGGGCAGCTAGGTGGTACAGTGGATAGAGCACCGTCCCTGAAGTCAGGAGGACCTGAGTTCAAATTCAGCCTCAGACTAAACACTAGATGCTTACTAGCTGTGTGACCCTGGGAAGTCACTTAACCCCAATTACCTAAAAATAAAATTTTAAAAAAGCTTGATATAAACTTCTTACTCTTCTGTTGTGTGCCTTTTTCAAATTGCTACAATAACCCTCATTTTTTGCATCATTGTTGCTAGCCCTCAGTCCTCAAACCCCCTCCGCAATTAAAAACCAAGAGAAAGAGGGGGGTGGGAATCTTGTAAGGAATAAAGCTAGTCAAGCAATGCAGGAGCTAGAGAAGGAAATGGCAAACTACTCCAGTACCTCTGCCAGAAAACCCCGAATGGGGTCATGTGGAGTCACACACAACTGAAAAAAAATGGGGAGTATAACCTTATAACCAGATACATTTGCCTTCCTTTCCTACCACCATGGCCAAAGCTCTTATCCCTTCTTACAAATGGCAACCTTTGCCTGCATTCTCTCCACTCCGACAAATTGTCCCTTTTTGTCTTTTTAACCATAATACCCATTAACTTCATTTATTCATTCATTGAATCTATGGCAGATATACTTGAGCCCATATCGTATGAGGACTGGTTGAAAGAAATGGGAATGGAGAAGAGAAAGCCGGGGGGAACCTAAGAATTGTCTTCAAGGATTTGAAAGGCTCTTTTGTGAATGAGGAATTGGCTTTGCTCTGTTTGGCCCCAGAGAACAGAGCCAGGAGCAGTAGAAGCCAGTTTTGAAAAGGCAGATTTAGGTTAGATGTCAGGAAAAACTTCTTAACAATTGTTGTCGTTGTTCAGTCATTTTTAGTTGTGTCTGACTCCCTGTGACCCCATTTAGGATTTTCTTGGCAAAGATAATGGAGTGGTTTGCCATTTCCTCCTCCAGCTCATTTTACAGATGAGGAAACTGAGGCAAGCAGGGTGAAGTGACTTGCCCAGGATCACCCAGCTAGTAAGTGTCTCAGATCAGATTTAAACTCAGGAATATAAGTTTTCCTGACTCCAGGCCTAGTGTTCTATCCACTGCACCAGGTTCCTTCAAGAAGGGATGACCTTCCCATCCGTGGAGGGCTTTAAGCAAAGTCTAGAAGACTGACCACTTATAATGGATGTTAGAGTAGGGATTTCTTTGATGTGTATGGGTTGAACTATTTGGACACTAAGAGCCTTTCCAACTCTTAAATTCTGTGATTCATTCATTCAATAAATTATTCCTTATTGGCTCCTTGACTTGGCCTGTTCAATGATATTGGAATTTATCTGAATTCAGTGCCTCATGAAAACAAGCCAGAATATCGGGAATCAGAGATGTCCTCCCAAATCTGTGAGAAAGGGCTACCTTTTTCATGGGTTGTGGGGGTAGGGAGTGACCTTACAAGCCTATCACCTTGAGCTAAGGCTCAGTTCTAGGTTCCAAGAATCAATAGGAGAATGATGGCAGAGAAGTAGTTAACCTCCTTCATCCTCAGCTTCCTCCCCTGTCAAGTGGAGACAAGAAGCATTTTACTACCTGCTTCAGAGGGCTGTTGAAGTGGAATGAACTTTCAAACCTCGAAGTTGTCTCAAAATATAAGTTGCTGCTCTTTTTCCAGAATCCCCAGTGCTTTTTCCTTCTCTGACTGCCCCCTTTGTGAGAGCGAACACGATTTCCACATAGTGGGGTTCCACAGCATGCCTATTCCCCATTTCAAAGACAACCCCATGCCCAGAGGTTGCGTGACTCCTTGGGGATAAATACTTAGAGTTTCTTCGGTTCAACTCAATTGAACAAACATTGATTAAACATATACTCTGTGGTTGGTACTGTCTATGGAGAGGAAAAGAAACCCATTTCCTGCCCTTAAAGAGTTTCCAGTCTTTGAGGAGGAAGGCTACTTGAGGTAGCATGTGATGAGGGGAAGGAGAGATCCATACCAAATGTTCTTGGAAATCCTCGAGAAGAAGACATCATCGTCATCATTGTTAGCATTTATAGAGCACTTTAAGATTTACCAAGCACTTTACATGGATTATCTCATTTGATCTTCTCAACAAACTTGTGAGATAGGTACTATTATTATGCACACTTTATAGATGAGGAAACTGGGGCAAGAAAAGGTTAAGGGGTCAGCTGAAGAGATCAGGAAAGGCTTCACAGAGGAGGTGACGCCTTAATTGGTCCTTGAAAAACTCGTCTACAGTGAGATGATGAGGAAGTACATTCTAGGCTTTGGGGTTAGTTGGTGTGAGTGTATGGAACAATTGAGTTGTCCACTTTGAAATGTAGAGTGAATGAGGAAGAACAGCATAGGGTATGCCTAGAAAGATCACTTGTAGCCAGATAGTGGAGAGCCTTCAATGCTCTATATTTGAGAGTTTAAATCTTAAAAATGAAACTGAACACTGTATAATTATAATGACTTTGGAGAAGAGTTGAGACAATGTGCCCCCCTCTCCTCTTGGCCAAGGTGGGGGACTACAGATGTGGACACTGCATACACTATTAGACATCATTGATGTATTAGTTATCTTTGTTGAAATGCCTTTTCTTTAGGAAAGGGTGTAAACGTATCAATAAAACAAGACTAACATTTCTCTTAAGAGAATTTGCATTTTAACCTATAGTTAATCAGGAGTCATCAGTCTCTCTTAAGTAAGGAATAATGTGGTCAGGCCTGTGCTTAAGGAAAACTATTTTCTTCAGGTTAGTGCTAAAGATGGGTGAAAACATCTGATTTTTTTTCTCACTATGTCAAATTGCATGAAAATAAGACTGTCCACTTATTTTAAATGGACTTAACTCTTTGGAATATGGTTTGACATTAGAGCTTGTTAGCACAGGCTTGGAGACCTATAATTCATATGAAGATTCTTTTCAGGTCCCAATGAGACCAGGAGAATTTTGTTTGCAATAACTGGGGAAGGTGTCACTTGGGGAAAAGCTGGCAGAAGTCTGCTAATAAGGAAGTCTGCTAATAAAATAGTTTCCCTCCACTAATTTTGAAAAAGCCCAGGTTCATGAGATTGAAGTTTACATATGTCTTAACTCTGCAAATAAACTTCATTGAGCCTCAGAGGCAGAGTCAACAGGTAGCAATGAGAAGTACTTAGAGAATCCTCATTGGGAAGAAATGCTGCAGGTAAGCTGGGAGGGTCCTAATTAGAACTGAACATTATCTAGTTCCTAAAGGTTTTGGAAGCCAAATGACTAGATGCCTTCTCCCTCATCCCCAGGGAAAGAGGGACATATTTCCTTACAGACAACTATAACTTAGAGTTTTCACTGAGTCAGATTTCCTTCTGTGGCCATCAATGTGGCCACATGAACATGGGTGTTAGCCTCAGGAAGGGTTTGAAATTGATCTACAGCATTTATTAAGCACCTGCTGTATGTCAGACACTGTCCCGGGTGCTGGGGATAGAGACAAAAATGAAATAATCCCTATGCTAAGGAACTTAGATTCTGTGACAAATGACAAAATATACATGTGTAGGCATATGAAGAATAAATTTTTCTTGTTCAGTTGTGTCTGACTCTTCGTGATGCTGTGGACCATAGCATACTAATACTGTTCATGGGGTGTTCCTAGCAAAAATTCTGGAGTGGTTTGCCATTTCCTTCTCCAGTGGATTAAAGCAACCATAAGTTAAAGTGACTCATCCAGAATCACACATCTAGGAAGTGTCTGAGGCTGGATTTGAACTCAGATCTTCCTGACTCTAGGCCCAGAGCTTTATCCATTGAGCCACCTAGCTACCCCTTTGGTAAAAGGTAGTTCAGGGTTGGGGGCACTGATTTGGAAGATCAAGAAAGGCTTCAGGTATCTGTTTGTCAATAAACATTTACTGAGTACCTATTATGTGCTCAGTGCTGGTTAAGGTAAAGGGTAAGCTGAGTTCTGGAGGAAGTAAGGAATTCGATGAGGAAGGAGTACATTCCTGCCATGGGGGATGACTGGTACAAAGTGGTAGAGATGGAAAGTGAAGTATTTTGTGTGAGGAATAGCCGGAAAGTGAGTTAGTAAACTACAGAATGGGGAAAATTCATAATGAGACCAGAAAGATATGGTGGGGGGCAAGGTGTGATGGGTTTGAAAAGGCAAACAGCAAAGTTAATATCTTACCCCAGAGAAAATAGTAGTTACTAGAATTTATTGAGCATAGGAATGACGTGGTTAGCCCTATGTACACTTGGAGAAAATCCCTTTGGCAGCTGTAAGGACACCAGATTGGAGCTGGGGAGCAGCTTGAGGTGGAGAGACCAGTTAGGACTGGAGTATTACAAAAGGCAAGGGGAGCCAGGCTGAAAGACTGAATTGATGTGGTGGGTGTAGCATTGAGAGGTGGCATACAGGTAGAGATGGCAACCAATTAGATACATGATGCGAGGGAGAATGAGAAGCTGAGAGTAATGCCAAGGTGACACACTTGGAAGATCTGAAGAATGATGGTGCCCTCAACAGAAATAGGGAACATTGGAAGAAAGGTGTTTCTGGGTGCAGTGGGGAGGTTGGTGAGCTCTACTCTGGATGTGTTGAGCTCGAGAGGTGAAATGTCTAGTAGGTGTTTGGTGGCATTTTGCTGTTTGTCCTCCATTCTTGAAGAGGACCATGACATCAGGAAGGTGATGCCATGACTTGCAAGTGAATTGGATTTAAGTGAGGGAGTGCTGTGCAAAGTCACCAGCCTCATTTTCTCCTCCGAAGTCTTCTGAGTCCAGTGACAAGATGTAGATCAGGACAACTGGAGATGGCCTCGGATGCAGTGAGAGAATGGAACTGAAGCTCAGGGGAGAGACTGGGGCTGCATAATATAGATCTTAGAGTATCTGCACAGAGGTGATAATTAAGTCACCTGGACCTGATGAGACCACAAAGTGGGAGAGTATGGAGCGGGGAGAGAACCGGGACCAGGACAGAGCCTGGGGAAACACCCACAGTTATCCAAAGAGACTGAGGAGGACTAGTCAGTCAA
>NW_020953709.1:658208-745889 GCF_900497805.2 Vombatus ursinus
AGAGAGAGAAGGGGAGAGGAGGGAGAAGAGAAGAGGAAAGGAGAGGAGACAAGAGGAGGGGAGAGGGGAGGAGAGAACAGAAGAGAAGAGAAGAGTCAAGAAGAAAAAGGGACCAACAATGTCAAAGACTGCAGAGATGTCAAGAAGGATGAGGACTAAGGAGAGAGCATCAAATTTAGCAGGGGAGAGAGTAATGGCGACTGCAGAGAATTGTTTCAGGCTGAGTGATGAGATCAGGAGGCAGATGAGGATGGAGTGAAAGGAGACAAAGTGGTGACAGCTTTTCCTAGGAGTTTGGGTGAGAAAAAGGAGGAGAGATAGAAGATGGCAACCTGAGGGGATTGTCTGGGGAGGGTCTAGTGAAGGATGTTTCTTAAGGATGGGGAGGATGCTCCCAATTTTTCTTTTATTTATTTGCATACAATTTGTTTCCCTTGTTAAGAGCTAAGCTTCTTGAGGGTAAGGACTATTTCATTTGTCTTTGTACCGCCAGTGCCTAGCGTGGTGCCTGACACATAGGAAGCACTAAATAAGTTTGTTGATTGGTTATTCTGTAAGATGAAAGAAGAGCAGTCCCCACTCCAGTCCATTGGCTACTCTCCACAGGGAGGTCTGACCAAGTCACTTCCCTGTTCGTAAGCTCCAATGTCTCCCTATCGTCTTCAAGATCAAATATGATATCCTCAGTTTTGTTTTTATTTTATTTTATTTTATTTTAATGGCAAATGTCTCTGTTCATGAATTCTTTTTCTTCTTTTTTTTATTAATTTATTTTGATTTATCAATAGTCACTTCCATATGCTTTTGAGTTTAAAATTTTTCTCCCCCTTCCTCCCCACCACCATCCCCAAGACGGCACATAATCTGATATAGGCTATACATTTACATTCATATTAAACATATTTTCACATTAGTGATGTTGTAAGTAGAAACTAAAACCAATAGAAGGAACCATCAGAAAGAGGAAGCAAGACTCAACAGAGGAGAAAAAAAATAACAATTCATCTTCCATAGTTCTTTCTTTGGGTGTGGATAGCATTTTCCATCACAAGGCCTCTGGAGATGTCTTAGATCCTTGTATTGCCAGGAAGCGTTAAGTTTATCAATATTAGTCATCATACAACATGGCTGTTATTGCGTACAATGTTCTCTTGGTTCTGCTCACTTCACTCAGCATCAGACCATACAAGTCTTTCCAGGTTTTTCTGAATTCAGCCTGTTCATCATTTCTTATAGCACAATAGTATTCCATCACATTCATATACCACAACTTGCTCAACCATTCCCCAATTGATGGGCATCCTCTCAATTTCCAATTCTTTGCCACCACAAAAAGAGCTGCTATGAATATTTTTGTATATGTAGGTCCTTTTCCCATTTGTGTGATCTCTTTGGGATATAGCCCTAGAAGTGCTATTGCTGGGTCAAAGGGTATGTACATTTTTATAGCTCTTTGGGCATAGTTTCAAATTGCTCTCTAAAATGGTTGGATCATTTCACAACTCCACCAACAATGCATTAGTGTTCCAATTTTCCCACATCTTCTCCAACGTTTATCATTTTCCTGTTTTGTCATGTTAGCCATTCTGATAGGTGTGTTGTGGTACCTCAGAGTTGTTTTGATTTGCATTTCTCTAATCAATAGTGATTTAGAGCATTTTTTCATATGACTATAGATAGCTTTAGTTTCTTCCTCTGAGAACTGCCTGTTCTTATCCTTTGACCATTTATCAGTTGGGGAATGGCTTGTATTCTTATAAATTTGACTTAATTCTCTATATATTTTAGAAATGAGGCCCTTATCAGAAAGACTGGTTGTAAAAAATCTTCCTCAATTTTCTACCTTCCTTCTAATCTTAGTTGCATTGGCTTTGTTTGTGCAAAAACTTTTCAATTAAATGTAATCAAAATTATCTATTTTGCTTTTTGTAATGTTCTCTATCTCCTGTTTGGCCATGAATTCTTCTGTTCTCCATAAGTAAGGTAAACTTCTGTTCTTCTGTTCTCCATAAGGTAAACTATTCCTTGCTGTCTCAGTTTGCTTATAGTATCAGCCTTTATATCTAAATCATGTACCCATTTTGACTTTATTTTGGTATATGGTGTGAGATTTTGGTTTATGCCTAGTTTCTGCCATACTCTTTTCCAGTTTTCCCAACAGTTTTTTTCAAAGAGTGGGTTCTTATCCCAGAAGCTGGGGTCTTTGGGTTTATTAAATAATAGATTACTATAGTCATTGACTACCGTGTCTTTCATACTTAACCTATTCCACTGATCTACCACTCTGTTTCTTAGCCAGTACTAAGCAGTTTTGATGATTGCTGCTTTATAATACAATTTAAGATCTGGAATGGCTAGGCCACCTTCCCCTGCATTTCTTTTCATTAGTTCTCTTGATATTCTGGACCAGTTTTGTTTTTAAAGCTCTTCATAACCTAGCTCCTTCCCATCTTTCCAACCTTCTTGCACCTTCCTCCCCTCAATATTCTGTGTGATCCAGTGACACTGGCCTTCTTTGCATAGGACACTCCATTTCCAGCCTCCAAGCATTTTCACTGGCCACCCCCATGCTTGCACCTTTCTCTCTCCTAATTTCTACCTCCTGGTTTCCCTGGCTTCCTTCAAGTCTCACCTAAAGTCCCACCTTTTAAAAGAGGCTTTTCCCAGTTCTCCTAAATCTTAGTGCCTTCCCTCTAAGATTATCTCCAATTAATCTTGTGTGTAATTTGTTCATACATAGTTGTTTTCATGCTGTCTCTCACTAGACTGGGAGCTTTTTTGAGGGCAAGGACTGTTTTTTTGTTTTTTGTTTTTTTGCCTTTCTTTGTAACTCCAACAGTTAGCACAATGCCTGGCACATAGTAGATGATTAATAAATATCTATTGACTGACTGATATGGGTATGTTTGGAGGCAGTAAGAAAGGAACCAGTAGATGAAGAGAGACTGGAAAATCAGAAAGAAAGGGGACGGTTGAGAGGAGAATCTGATGGAGAAGATGGGGGAAGGGGATCAAAGGCATGTATAGAAGGGTTGGCTTCCTCATTATCAGAAATTGGAGCAAAGGAGAAGAGAATGGCAGATATTGTTGTTGTTCAGTTGCTTCTGACTCTTGTGACCCCCTTTGGGGTTTTCTTGGCAAAGATACAGGGATAACTTGCAATTTCCTTCTCCAGCTCATTTTACAGATGAGTAAAGTGAGGCAAACAAGATTAAATGATTTGCTCAGGGTCACACAGCTAGTAAGTGAACGAGGCCAGATTTGAACTCCTGATTCTAGGGCTAGCAATCTACCTACTGTGCTACCTAGATGCCCTCAGAATGGGGGATATCATGGGATTTTGAGTTAAAGGAAAGAGAATAACAGAAAGCTCACAGCAAATAGCCTCCATTTCCTTAGTAAAGTTTGAGATTCGATCCTTAGCTGGGAGGGTGGAGAAAGGGGCATTGTCAGAGATTTGAAGAGAGAAGAGAAGGTCTGGAACAACTTTTGTGGGGAGGTTATTGCAACAATCTAGGCACAAGGTAGTGGGGACCTGAATTAATAACATGAGGGAGAGGTGTTAGATGGGTGACTTTAAGAAGAAGAAATGGAGACACAGCAACTCATTGGATCTGTGGGGTGAAGGTAACTGAGGAGGCTATGAAGCTGGGAGACTGGAAGATTTGGGATAGGTCTGTTTTCCCCCAGCCTCATTTGCCATCTTCCTTTGTGGTTGGTTTGGCTCCTGAAAAATCAGCAGTCTCCTTCAGTGACCTAGCTGGTTCTATTCTGCCCCAGTCGCTGGTGGCTGACAATCAACAGCATCCTTTGCTCTTAATTAAGGCTCCTCCTTTGTCCGTGCTCTTTATGCCTCAGATGGTTCAAATCGGGCCTTCTGTTTTCCTGGGTGTGAACAAAATGGGCCATAAGGAAGCACCCACTGCTTTATCTGTGAATGGCCTCTATGACTCTGTCAAATTTCCATGAAGTCTCGAGAATGCTGGAATAGCCTCCCTCCCAGACTCAGGATGTCTGGAGAAAATGAGTTTTTAGCAAATCTCTTGGTTGAATGAGGCCACCTGGACTTTGTCCAGCCTAGTGTCTTCCTTAAATGAGGAGTTTTAGAAGAGGAATCTGAATGCTGTCACCTGCTGAAGTCTGCTATTCTTCAGAGCAAACCTTCCTGGACCCTTCACAGGACACAGTCTGGCTCCCCTTCCTCCTTTGGGCATGCTCTGTATTGTAAAGATCCCTTTAGAGATGAGGTTCCAAGAACTGGGCACAGTGCTCTGAGTGGTTTCCAAGAAGGGCAGAGGGAAACAAGACCATCTTCTCACTGTTCTGGTGCCACTGTTCTTCTGGGATATAATGACCCTTCTTGGCAGCTTACGTTGACCATGTAGCAAACTCCTGTGCCCAACTAAGCTCTCCCATCCCAGGCATACTGCAGTGCCAAGTAGCCCTCATCCAGTGTCTCCCTATTTGCTTTTTCTAAACCTTAATCCTCTTCCTGACACAATCCTCTTCCCGATTTGCACTTTCACCCCATGATTTCCTGTCCCTCTTTCCTGACCATTGGCAAAGTAAGCCCTCTCCCTCTGCTTGACCAGGCACACCAAGGTCACCTTCTTGTTCCCACATCATCAGGGGGCTGGTTTGATTTTGTTCTGGAGTGACCCTGAGAACAGAAGGGTGCATCAAAGAGCAGGTTAACGTGATGGAGGAAGGAGAAGAGATAGGAAGATGGAACGAAAGTGGCTAACTGGGAGTTCATACTATGGGTGAAGAGAGCATTTATTAAGTACTTGCTATATGCTAGGCACTATGCAAAGCACTGAGGATACAAATACAAGTAAACAAGACAGCCCCTGCCCTCAAGAAGGTTTCATTCTAATAAGGGAAGACAATTATAAAGCAGAGTTGGAAAGGGACGGAGAGAGGTTATCTTTGTAGAGGGCAAGGCTACTATGGAGGAGGTAGAGAAGTCTGAAGAGCTGGGAGTGAAGGGAGCATAGCTCATGAAAGTCTGGCCCAGGTAGGCTAGGGACTCACCAGTCAGAAGACCAAGCCCAGGGCTGAGGTACCTGGAAGGAAGCAAGACTGATGCTGAGGAGGTAGAAAAGTCTGGACAATGAGTTGATCTGGGAGTGAAATCAGTAAGGAGACAGTAAGAGAACACTTTGGCTGCTTTTGCTGAAGTCAGGTCAACCAGTCCAGAGGAACCACATCCTCAGGTAGACACTGAAGAACACTATACCTGAAAGCTTTCACAAGATGGTAAAATATAAATATATGCTCCTTTGTTTAGCTTTTAAAGCCCTTCCCAACTTGGTCCCAAGCTACCTCTGCAGTCTTACATATTACTACCCTTCCCTCATTCTACGATCCAGCCAAACTGGACTTTTTTGCTTTTTCTTACACTCATAGTCTATTACCTATCTCTACAACTTTTCTTGTAAAAATTATTTTATTTTACTATCAAATAGTGAATCACCAGATTTAGTTACATAATTATTAAATGTCTATTGATTTAATAGAATTGGTTGGTTCATAAAATTAATAAATTAGTAAATTGACCAATTATCAAAGAAATTTATGAATTTTATTTTATTTTCAGTTCCAAAGCCTCTCTCTCTCTCTCTCTCTCCCTCCTGCCATCCCTTCCACCACCCATTGAAAAGTCAAGAAACATGATACCCATTATAAGTATGAAATCATACAAAGCACATTTCGGTATTATCACTACAATTTTTCATTGGCTGCCCCTCATGCCTGGAGTGCACTCTTGTTTCAAGCCCACCTCTCAGAAGACCTTGTCTCCTTCAAAACTCTACTCAACATTATTCTGCTGACTCCATCTATTTTTAATGCCTTACCCCTGGTTTATCTTTTATTTGTTTTATGTATCTTTATTTATGTCCATGTTGTCTCCCCTGATGGAATGTAAGCTCCTTGAGGGCAGGAACTGTTTCCTTTTTGTCTTTGTAGCCTTAGTACCTAGCATATATTAGGCACTTCAATGCTGGATGATTGATTGATTGACTCTACTACTGGACCAGGGAAGGGTAAAGGTTGGTCCATTTTTTTTTTAGTTATTCCAAATATTTTAATAAGAGTTCTGTGCAAGGCATTTAAAACACCAGTTTGTGAAGATAAACTCTGTTGGAGAGAGAGAATATAGAACACAGGTAGCTTTGGGGCTGAGGAATATTCTTGATTTGGGGCAGAATCTGAGAGTCCACTGTTTTTTGATCTGCCTTGCACTGCTCGGTAATCTAGTATTTCTCCTTTCCTGTATCAAAAAATCTCTCCTTCTTGGTGTTTAGGTTTACAGAGCCTTTTTTTCTTGAAGTAAGCATTGATAAGATGAGTTGGAATTTTTACACCTGAAAGATTATCCCTGGTGGAGGTGGCAATGACAGATTTCTGATGGGTCCTTCTCAGAGGAACACGGTTGAAGGTCAGAGGTCCAGTAACCAGTAGCAGGCCACTAGCCAGCTGCTTCAGGACAACCACTGTCTTGCCCCTATGGTGGCCAATAGCATGATCAGAACCATGCCTGGGACGATGCTAGCTCGAAGTCTCCTCACCTCCTGGCTGAAGGGCTTTTTGCCATGACTTAGCGGCTTTCTAGGCACATCCTCAGTAGGGTAATATCTCGACATCTTGTGAATCTTTACCACACGGGTTCCTCCATTCTTGTCACCACTAACTGGCTTTGAGATAGTAGCAGATAACTTCCCTTTATTTTTCCTTTCAAGCCAGGTTTTTGGTGCAGCATATTTCCGCTTGTACATGGCTCTCCTGGAATACATTGCAGACCTAGAGTATCTACCGATCCCTTGGGGCAGGACTGAGCTCTGACTGCAATGCTTTCGAGGCTTTTCCACTAGTTTTTCAGCCACATCTTCCTTTATGTTGTTCTCCTTTTTTTCTTTCTGACCTTCTTTTCTCTGGTTCCTTTAGGGTTTTTTTGTCCACCATCTTGAGAGAAGGGAAAGAGAATAGGCTGTTCCATTTGTAAAGAAAGGGAGGATACAAACTATAGACCAGTGAGATTGACTTTGATTCCTGGAAAAATTCTAGAAAGAATTATTAAAGAGATGATTGATGAATATATAGATAATGAAGCAGTGATTCCAAAAAGCCAGGGTGGTTTTATCAGGAAGATGTTCTATCAGCCTAACCCTACCTCCATTTTTTGTAGATTCATTATGCTGGTAGATTGGAAAAATTCTGTCAATATAGAATACCAAGATTTGAACAAAAGATTTGGTGAAAAATCTTATTCCATATTTGAGAAAAAGATCGAATGATATGAATTAGATGGTAAAATAATTAAGATTCAGATTCAAAAAGTAGATCATGGTTCAATATCACCTTGGCAGAAGGTCTCCAGTGGAGTGCCCCAGGAATCAATTCTTGGATTACACTGTTTAATATTTTTATCAGTTACCTAGAAACAGGCATAGATGGCATGCTTATCAAATTTTCCAATTACACAAAACGAGGAGAGATCACTGATGCACTAGAAGACAACATCTGGATCCAAAATCATGGGGTCAAACTTAATAAGATAAAATTTAATAGGGGTGAATGTAAAATCCTATGCATGTTAAAAAAAAAGCAAAATGTCATAAGCATAAAAAAGTATAATATCAATGTCATAAGCACAAGATGGAGGAGGCATAGTGAGACAAAAGTCTGCAAAAGATTTCAAGGTTTTACAAAAAAGAAAAGGATTTATATGTACAAAAATATTGATAGCAGCTCTTTTTGTGGTGGCAAAAAATTGAAAATTAAAGGCATGCCCATCCACTGGGGAATGGCTGAACGAATCGTGGTATATGATTGTGATGGAATACTATTCTGCTATGAGAAATGATGAGAGGGATGTTTTTAAAAAAAACTGGAAAGACTTACATGAACTGATGCAAAATGAAATGAGCAGAACCAGTAGAATATTGTCCACAGTAAGAGTAATATTGTACGATGATCAACTCTGAATGACTTAGCTATTTTCAGCAATACAATGATCCAAGGCAATTCTAAAAGACTTATGATGAAAAGCATTCTTCACCTCTAAGGAAAGAACTAATGGAGTCTGATTGCTGACTGAAACATAGGTTTTTACTTTCTTTATTTTTCTTGTTTTTTTTTAAATCTGTTTTCTTTCATAATATGACTAATATGGAAGTATGTTTCGTATGACTGCACATGTATAACCTATATTGCTTGTCTTCTCAATGGGGGAAGGGGAGGGGAGGAGGAGAGAGCATGTGGAAATCAAAATTTTTAAAAATGAATGTTAAAATTTGTTTTTACATATAATTGGGAGAAATAAAATATTAAAAAATAAAATAAGAGAAAGATTTGAGAGTTTTACTGGATTGTGAGCTCAACGTGAATCATTAGTGTGATGTGATAAACAAGATAAGGAAATCTTGGTCTGAATTAAGAGGTGTGCCTTATAGAAACCATCATATTGATTATTGGCAGGAGATGATAATCTGTCTGGTTACATTTCATGATGCTGCTGCTGCTAACAATAATAGCATTTACTTAGCACTTTAAGATTTGCACAATACTTCACATGTATGATTCTCACAACAACCCTGGGAGGTGGCTGCTATTGTTATCTTCCTTTTACATATGGAGAAATTGAGGCTGGGAAAGGTAAAATGATCTGCCCAATGTCACAGAGCTTGTAAATGTCTTTGGCATGATTTGAACTCAGGATTTCTTGACTCCAAGTCCAATGCTTTATTTACTGTTGCGCCTAGTATTGCACCTGGTTCTGGGCATCTCCATTGAGAAAAGTCATTGATAAGACAGAGGAATGTTCAGAGGAGGGCAACTGGGATGGGGAAAGTCCCTGAGTCCCTATGACATGAGGATCAGTTGAAAGACCTGGGGATGTTTATCCTGAAAGAGAAAAAACTCATGATATCTGTCTTCAAGCATCTGAAGGGCCATCATGGGGAAGAGACTTTACACTTTTGGTTGGATCTGGAGAGGTGAACCAGGAGCAACTGTAGAAAGTTGTACTGAGGCAAACTTAGCTTGATGTTAAGGAGAATCTTCCTGAAAATTAGCGATATCCCACAGTGGAGAGGGCTACTTTGGAAGATAGTGGGTTCCTTCTAATGAGAAGTCCTCAAGCAATGGTTGGATGACCTGTTGAGTATGTTACAGTGGGGATTCCTTTTTGGGCATGAAGTGGACCAGATGTCTCTGAGATCTCTTCCAACTCAATGATCCAGTGATATTATGATTCCACACTTCTGGGAGAAGAAGGTGTGATCAGAGAGTAGAACTGTGAATTTCAGAAAGGAGATGACATTGTTCTAAGAGATAGTGAGAGGTAAAGTCTGTCTAGAAGCATCGAATAAGCACCTGTTATGTGCCAAGCACTGGCTACAAATAAAGACAAAAGACAGCCGTTGCTCTTGAGAGTTCCAAGCCTAATGGGGGAAACAACATGAAAACAACTATGTACAAACAATATAGAGCCAGGATAAATTGGGGCTAATAGAAGGAAGGTACTAGAATTAATGGGGGACATCATGAAAACCTTTTTATCTACAATATGGGATTTCAGCTGGCCCTTGAAGGAAGCCAGGGAATCCAGGAGGTGGATATGAGAAGGGAGAGAATTCCAGGCATGGGGAACATCCATTAAAAAATACCCATAGTCTTGTGACCATGTCAGTGTTTGATAAAATAGGATAGAGAAGAAAATGATGAATTGGAGAATGAGAAATTGTATTTTCAGGATGTTAAATGGGCCATCAAAAGAAATGTTGAAGTACCAGAGGATGTTATGGGAGTTGTGGTAGAAAGACATGTAATAATAGTAGCATTTATGTAGTGCTTTCAAGTTTGCAAAGTACTTTATGTACACTAGTTCATTTGATCCTTACAAGAAACCTGGAAGACAGAAACAAAAGGAGAAATTTGGGAGAGAGACCTGGAGGTATGTAGATGATGGTAACAGAGATGGGAAGACAGAAATAGAGAAGAGTTACATAGATTTCCAAAGAAGAAAGGTCATTAAGAGAACTACTTAGAGGAATGAACTGTATGTAACAGACGAACAATGGAATATGCCAATCCCTTGGAAGTCAACAAAGACAGTGGCTCATCTTGACCCTGCAACAAGCTCAAAAGCCCAACGAAATCCTTTTCATGACCATCATCTGACATCTCTAATCCTAATTGCCTGCTTCCTCTGTAGCTGTCTTCAATGCAAACTGTCCTTTGTGGAGTGTCTTCTTATTTGCTTTTCTAACTTTAATCCCCTCCTTGCTGTTGACTCCTGCCTCTTGCTCTGTCTGTGCACGCAGATTTATTTGCAGGATTTGCCCTGATTCCTGCCTATTGCCAAAGTGACATCTTCCCCTCCGATGGCATCCAGGTCAACGCTTTGTTCTCAACACCAGCCTGTTATCAAACTTGGGGTGTAGTGTTTGAGTCCCACAGCATGCAAGCCTATATTTCAGTTGGCAGTTATTAGAGAAAAGGTGGGAGAAATGGACTTTTGCTTCTGTCACCCTCTAGTTCTCTACATGTATCTTTTCTTCTTAGGGCTTCAGTTTCCACCTCTGAGATCTCTGATAACACTCAATCTGACTCTAGCATCCACACTTCCTCTGTGTCTTTCCCAAGATGTTAAATCTGAAACCCTTAATCCATCTATGATGTTGGGGTGAATTTTGAGCAGGTACCATGTTAGAAGTGAAGCTCTATGATGTTTCAGGGATGCCTAATCATCACTATTAGGTGGTGCAGTGGATAGAGTTTCAGCCCTGGAGTCAGGAGGACCTGAGTTCAAATCCAGCCTCAGACACTTGCTAGCTGTGTGACCCTGGGCAAGTCACTTTTAACTGTGTTTGCCTCAGTTTCCTCATCTGTAAAATGAGCTGGAGAAAGAAATGTTAAACCACTCCAATATCTTTGCCAAGAAAACCTTAAATGGAGTCACAGAGAATCAGACTTGACTGAAATAACAAAAAATTATCAGACTCATCTAATAGTCAAGTCAGAACAACAAACATCTATTAAGCACAGATAATGTTTCATATACTGTGCTCAGTGTCCAACCATGTCATCCCCTCCTACCAAAAAAAAAAAAAACCCACAAAAAAACAACAACTGAGTTGCTCCCTATCACCTCCAGGATGAAATACAAAATCTTCCAATTTTCAAAGCCCTTCAAAACCTACCCCCCAACACCTCTCCAGTCTTCTTACACCTTACTTCCCAACACCTACTTTTTGATCCAGTGATCCTGGTCTCCTGGCTTTCCATAAACAAGATATTCCATGTCTCAATATTGGGAATTTTCTCTGACTCTTCCCCATGCCTGGAATATTATCCCTTCTCATCTCTGCCTTTGTTTGCTTGTTGTCTCCAACGCCCTGTCCCCCATTAGATTGTAAACTCCTTGAGGGCAGAGATTATCTTTTGCCTCTTTTTTGTATTCCCAGTGTTTAGGACAGTGCTGGCACATAGTAGGTGCTTAATAAATGCTTATCAACTACTGAGTGACTGTTTAGGCGTTGAGGATACAAAAAAATACACCAAAAAGTACAATCCTTGTTCTTAAAGAGCTCACAATCTAATGGCAAAGAAAATACACAATGAACTGTGTACAAACAAGCTACATAGATTAGAGATAAGGATTAGGAAAGACTTTTTCCAGAAGGTGAGAGTTTGGCTGAGATGTGAAGAAAGGGTAGTCAGGAGGTGGAGATGAGGAGGAAGAGCATTCCAGGCATGGAGGACAGCCAGCAAAAATGCATAGAGTTGAGATTCTTGGTGTTATGTAGAAGGAAAAACAAAAAGACTGACATCCCGTGCGACGATTGACTTCAATAGACTTAGCTCTTCTCAGCAATACAAGGATCTAAGACAACTCCAAAACATTCACGATGGAAACTGCTATCTATATCCAGAAAAAGAACCATGGAGTCTGAATGCAGATGGAAGGAAACTATTTGCTTCCCTTTCCTTTTGTTGCTTTGCTTCATTTCTTCTTCCTCGTGGTTCCTCCCATTAGTTATAATTCTTCTTTATGTCATGATTAATGGGAAAATATGCTTAACGTGAATGTTTAAGTAGAGCCTACATCAGATTACACATTGTCTTGGGGAGTGGGGAGGAGAGGGAAGAGGAGAAAATCTGAAACTCAAAATCTTATGTAAGTGAATGTTGAAAACTGGTAGTAAATAAATTAATTTTAAAAAAGATTGATATCCCTGAGTCATAGAATATGAGGAGAGGAGTCAAATATAAGAAGACTGGAAAGGTATGAAGGGCTTTAAAAGTCAGAGGAGTTTATATTAGACCCTGGAGAAAACATGAAGCCACCAGAATTTGCCAAATAAAAGGGGAACATGGTAAGACCTACACTTAGGAAGATCACTTTGTTTTTTTTTTGTTTGTTTGTTTGTTTTTTAGGCAATTGGGGTTAAGTGACTTGCCCAGGGTCACATAGCTAGTAAATGTCAAGTGTCTGAGGTTGGATTTGAACTCAGGTCCTCCTGACTCCAAGGCTGGTGCTCTATCCACTGGACCATCTAGCTGCCCCAGGAAGATCGCTTTGGCAGCTGAATGGAGGATGGGTTGGAATGGAGACATACTTGAGGTAGGGCTGTTGGAATAGTCTAAAATAGTACTGAATTATACACCTTAGGTTGGTCAGGCTTTACCAAACATAGCCAGAGCTCTGAAGACTCTCATTGGAAGGGGGAACAGAGATCCACGTGTTAACTTCTCAGGGTTCTGCAACTTTGGGGAGACACAGAAATTACTCAGATCTGGAGAATCTACTTAGAACTCTGACAAAGCGATAATGCCATTGTTTGCTGCCAAAGACTCACTAAAGACTGAGTGGTTCTAAAAGAGATGCCATTTCTCCTCCTTGAGTTCCCCCATCACACACTAACTTGCCAGCTCACCCTTAAGAACGGGACAGAACTGCCTGTCTCTGAGAAGCCACACTGTTGACAGTGTGCTGACTTGGCTCACAGTTCTTAGCCTTTTCTGTCCTCTATCCCCAACTTCCCAGGTAGTATTTTGACATTCAGTCAATTCTCCTACGAATGCCAACTTAAAAAAAAAAAGCAATGAGAATTTGGACTACTAAGCAATTTCTCTGACCCTTATGACCTCTCAAACCTCTCCAAAATTGGAATTATGTGTAAGAGGTACAGCAATTTCAACTGTGTCCATAGTCTAAGACGACAGAGGAGCCAAACTCACTTACCATGGGCCCCACCTACAAAACTACTACAAGAACTCTGAACCAGATTAAAAATGTAATTGGAAAATGTTTAACAAAATAAATAAAAATACAATGAAACAGATAATGTTGATTTGTGGTTTTCTAAGTTTCTAATACGCAGCCTACAGAGATCTGTTTCTATTTGAACTTGATACCACTGGTCTAAGATACCAAGAAACCTAACAAGGTAACAACTTAATGAACTAACCCCCCAAGCTATTTAGATCCCCAATAATCACCAGGCTCTGGCAGGACTAAACAAGTCAACGCATAGACTTGCAATAAAACTCAGCTCTGCCTTCCCACCCACATCCCGCACCACAGAAAGCCAAAAAGCCAGAAGCTTACTCTGTCTACAAGGGAAACATGGCAGTGCTTTGTGCTGCAGTAGGGGCGTGGCCAAAAGAACTGAGCAACAGAGGAAAATGGGGTAGGATGCCTGTGTGTGTGTGTGTGTGTGTGTGTGTGTGCGCGCTACACCAGGCTTAAAGGAAAGGGGGTTGACATCCATCTGGGACCAGTTCTGCCCCTCTAGAAGTCACTTGGGGCAGGGACTGAGGCCAGTAAAAAGTAAATTCCCCAATGTGGTAGAAGGGTGAAATAGCTTTCAAGTCCAGCCGTTGAAGGAAATGCCAACAAAGAAGGAGTCAGAAAGCGAGCAATAGGAGAATATAAGGAAAAAAAAAAGATGGAAATGACCAATGATTGGTAGAAAGGGAAAAAAACCCCAGCAAAAAACACTGAGCACAAGCAGAAAAACCAATAGGAAAAACATTAACAATGGGAGAGAATATGACCTCCATATCATCTAAATGAGTACAGATATCTGTGAATAAATATTTTAAGACAAAAGAAAATGAATCAACATCTGATGAGGCAAAGGACCCCAGGGATTCTCAAGAGATTCTGGAGCGATAGTAGAGTGTTTCTAAATAGTTTAAGAGAGAAATAAGAACAGTGAAAGCAGAATTTATGCATGACAGAAATAATTAGAGTAGAAAAACTTGAATCCATGGTGGCAAATCTCACCAAAGAAACAAGAGAGACCAACTCATTGGGCATGCTAGCACACAGAAGGACAATCTGGAAGGAGAAATGCAAAAAGCAATGATGTAAAAAAAAAAAACAACAAACCAACCACGATCTCTATATAAGCACAGAATATTGATTCTAAATACAGGGTGCATTGAGACAATATAAGGATTATAGGCCTCTCAGAAGAACACAAGTCCAAAAAACGCACACACTAAAATAAAAAAAAAATTTCTTGGCAAGAAAATGTCTTAACACAGAAAATAAAGTGCCAGGGGCAGCTAGGTGGTGCAGTGGATAGAGCACTGGCCTTGAAGTCAGGAGGACCTGAGTTCAAATCCGGCCTCTGACCAAATACTTGACACTTACTAGCTGTGTGACCCTGGGCAAGTCACTTAACCCCAATTGCCTAAAAATAAAAAGAAAAAAAAGTGCCAATTTAAAGAGTTCACAGATTCACCTCCAGGAAAACTCCAAGTTGCAAACTCTGAGATACAAAGTATTTAACTTAATTTTGATGACAAGTAATAAATCCCACAAACAACCAAGAGAAAGACCTTCAAATGTAAAAGAGAAGAAACTCAAATAACACAAGATTACTTTGCACCCATTACAAACCACAGGAGGGAATGGAATAATGTGTTTCAAGGATCTCAAGGTGCAAGCCAAGGTAACGTGCCCTGCAAACCTGAGCTTAACTACTAACAATAACAACAACAACAAAAATGGATGCTCGATAAGAAAGAAGCATTTCTAGAAAGAAAACAATCTTCCCATTAAACGCTGGAGTTTTACCACTGTGTATAAAAGCTCTGCGGTCTTCCACTACCTGTCCGGCCACTTCATCCTAAGGTTCTCCAAGCCTTACCACTTGCCAGATTACTATGCTCTCCAGAGCCCTCAGGTACTGTCATCTGACCTACCCTACTGATGAACCCTTAAGACGTCTAGGCCTTTCATTCACCCTTAATTCACGCACTTAAATAAAACTGGCTAAGCAACTATATCTGATAGCTTATGTGACATTGTACACCCATAATCTCCTTTCCCATGGCCATAATCCCCACTCCTGCTGCCAAAACGAAGATTATGCATTTCATTCTTTGTTCTTTAGGACAAAGACTGTTCACTACAATTAATCTGAGGTTTTCTGCCTTTGAGTGTTACCTTCATTTACATTATTGTAATCACTGTTCTTTTGGATCTGCTTCCTTCCTTCTACAAGTAGAATATGAGCTCCTTGAGGGCAACGACTGTTTGTTTTGATCTGTGTATCCCCAACACCTGTGATGCCAAGAAGCTGTAGCATGCCCAGCAGCCACACCCCAGTAAAACCACCTTGGCAAGTGGGCTAACTCAGATTGAAGCCTCAAGCCATCGGTGAGTTAGGGGATATCTACACCAAGCATGTGAAGACTTCCCCTGACAGAATGGGTAGATGAGAACAATTTGTTCCAACGGCCATGAAGGTAGTTGAAGCAGGTGCTGTGGAGCATTAGAGCTTGGTCAGACATTGAAGACACCAAGGTCACCCACTGCATCCCAAGCCATCACCAGTTGTCCTGACTTTTGTCTTGCAACTGGATTTTGGTGATTCTGGAAGAGACAGTGAGGCTGATGACTTTGCACAGCTCTGCCTCACTTAAATCCAATTTACGTGCAAGTGAAAACATCACCCTGTGATGTCATTGGTCCTCTTCAAAAATAAAGGGCAAACAACAACATACCTGATACCTAGCACAGTGCCTGGCAGGTGCTTAATAAATCACTGTTACTTTTGCTCTATCACCCCTGACAAGTTTTCTCATGTTTCCTCTGAACTCCTCATATTTGCCATTTCTCATGGCATGATAATATTGCTTTATATTCATACTCTTCCATTTGCCCAGCCATGCCCTAATCAGTGGAGACATTCAGTTTGCTTTCAGTTTTTTTGCTATTATAAAGAGTACTTATGTGAATATTTGCTTAAATATGGAACCTTTCTGTCATATGCCCTAAAACACTAATTCACCATTGGTGGAGTTGTGAACTGATCCAACCATTCCGGAGAACAATTTGGAACCATGGAACCATGGCCAAAGGGCTATAAAACTGTGCATACCCTTTGATCCAGCAATACCACTACTAAGTCTGTACTACAAAGAGATCAAAGAAAAAGGAAAAGGATCTATATTTACAAAAATGTTTACAGCAGCTCCTTTTGTGGTGGCAAAGAAATGGAAATTGAGGGGATTCCCAATAGTGGGATCTACATCTTACCTCCACCTCTTAGTTTCTCTGTTTCTCTTCAAGGCTCAGCTCAAATTCCACCTGCAGGAACTATTTCTCACCCTACCCAACTGCTAATGCTTTCTCTTCTCAGAAAGTCTTCTCTCTGCCTCTGTCTCTATCTCTCTTTCTCTCTCTGTCTCTCTCCCACTCTCCTTTCTTTCTTTGTCTCTCTGTATCTCTATCTGTTTTTCTGTTTCTCTTTGTCTCTGTCTCTGTCTCCTCCCTCTCTGTCTCTGTCTCCTCTCTCTGTCTCTCTCTCCTCCCTCTCTGTCTCTGTCTCTCTGTGTCTCTGTCTCTCCCTCTCTCCTCTCTCTCTCCTCTCCTCTCCTCTTGTCTTGTCTTGTCTTGTATTCTCTTCTCTTCTCTTCTGTTCTCTTCTCTCTCTCCTCTCTCTTTCTCTCTCCTCTCTGTCTCTGTCTCTCTCTCCCTCTCGCCTCTTTCTGTCCCTCTCTCCTCTCTCTCTTTGTCTATCTGTCTGTCTCCCTCTCCCTCATTCCTCCCCCTCTCCCCTCACTCCTCTCTCTTTGTCTCCTCTCTCTCTGCCTCTCTCCTCTCTCTGTGTCTTTCTCTCTCTGTCTCTCTCTCTGTTTCTGTCTCTCTCTCTGTTTCTCTCTCTCTCTGTCTCTGTCTCTCTGTCTCTCTCTCTCTCTCTCTCACCCTTATGTTGTTTCCCCCATCAGAATGTGAGGGTAGAGACCCTATTTTTGCCCTTCTGTGTATCCCTAGTGCTTAGCACAATGCCTGGTACATGATAAAGCACTTAATAATGCATATTGACTGACAAAAATGGATCAGATACTTCATTAAAGCTCTTGTTTTATATTTTTGTAACTTCCTGATGAATCCTCCCTTTTCTCCCCATAGAATCCTCTCCCAAAACAAACAAGTACAAATCAATACTTTATCTAACGTGTGTCTCTTTCTACATTGTTTGGAAATGATGAAATTATGTAAAATGAAATATGAAATTCAGCAAAATACATATAGACCGTTCAATGAAATTTTTCTGTATTCTCACACAAGTCTTTATCCTCTTTAATCAATTTTAGTAGCCAAAGCTATTTCTGATGATCAGACATGTCTGGCTGGTCTTCTCCATCAGGGGGCATCCAGCAGTTCTATACTGCAGACTTGTACACACAAGATATCATGAAGAATCTTGTGTCTCCAGGCTGTGCAGTCTTCATCTTTTGTAGCTTTCAGTATTTTATCCCCTAAGAATTTATTTCTCTTTGAATGCTCACCTCTCAATAGCTGTTTGCTGAAATATTGGAATTTCTCAACATTATGATGTTTTACGGACTAGCAGAACAAGCTATGTGAAATTGGACTGCGATAAGGGCAAAGGAGGAAAGGCAGCAGGAATAGAGAGACAGCCAGTCTCAGAACTAGGAAGTACCGAGTTCAAATCTTGCCTCCGACAAGTACCAGATGCATGACCCTAGGCAAGTCACTGAACCTCTCAGTTGCCCAGTCCACTTTGACTATGAATTGCAGAGTCAATATCTATCTATAATCATAGTGGAGCTTCCTCACAAGGAGTTCCCTATCCTAATCAAGTCACAAATTTGGTCCAAAAAAAAAATAAGCTGGAGAAGGGAGAAGGTAGAAGCTTAGACAAAGTGAACCAAGAATTTGAGAAAGGAGTGATCCCTTCATCAGGGGCATTGGTTGATCACAGAAGGCTTCATGGAGGAAGGAGTCCTTGAGTTGGGCAGTGAAGTGGAGGGAGTAAATTCAAAGCAAGAGGATAGTTTTGTGAATCTATAGTAGAAAGGGGAGTAGAGAACATGAAGAGTGGAATAGCTTGGCCTTCGAGTTGTCTTGACTGTAGAGTAAAAGAAAATTGAGTGAAATAAGGTAGGAAGGTCAGTTAGAGTTAGATTGTGGTGGACAAGATAGTGCACCAAGCATTTATTAAGTATGTACAGTGTGCCAAGCACTGTGCCAAGGGCTGGGGATACAAATATAAGAAAAAAGACAGTCCCCGTCATTGAGGAATTTACACTTTGATGGGGAAAGACAACATACAAAAGGGATGTGGGGGACGTGGTCGGGCATTCGGTTTAAGCCCAAAGACAGACACACAGCCATGTGAGAAATGAAAGTTGGTCCTGCAGAGGATTTTCTTCCAGAGTTATTCTATGTTGATCTTTCAAGCACTCAAGGCCAGTGTAAGGAATTCATTGAGGCAAAAGGGACCCTTTAAAGGTTTTGAGCAGAAGAGTGACACAGTCCAATTTGGTCATTAGGACTTTTTTCTTCAAGTCGGTAAATGATGAGATGCTTTCTAAATAGAAACACATTAGATTCCTTCAACTACCTCATCAAATCCCACAACGGTGAGTTTGAGGAGACTGCTCAGTTGCTTTGGCATAAAGCGATTGGTTTAGTTGAAGTGGAATTGGTTCTTGGGACTATGGCTTGAAGGCAGTCAGCACTTGCAGATCTACAGACCTCTCACTCATGTCGAGATCTTGGGGGTTGGGGAGGATAATGGCCCCTGTTGTGAATGTGTTTATTCTAACAGTTGGGGACCTGGGAATCCATGGGCAGATCCCGGCCAGCAAGGAAGGAAGTGAAGTTTAACCTCGTTTCCCCTCCACTGGCTAGTAAAGAGGCTAGGCTTATAGCCTGAAGTTTATTTCTATTCTATTTCTGCAAATAGGCTTTAGTTCTTAGCCAGAGGCAGAATCAATAGGGGAATTGTAAAGCCTTCGCTGGAACCTCCTTGAGCACCATCATTGTGTACAAGCTAGGAGTGTCCAGATGACAGATGATTGTTATCTATTCACTGAAACCCATACAGGACTTTCCAAGACAAACTATTCTCTACCTTCTACCAAAACCTACTCTCTCTACCTTCTTCCTGGCGACCTGGGGGTATTTCCTCACAGGCCAAAACTCCGACTTCTCATTATGTAAGACTGTCCTGATACCAACAAGGGCACCTTCGGAAATGATAGCCTTGCACAGTTATTCAGAGGGAGGTGACGGTTTCTTTTTCACCTCCTCCACTGACATGACAGACATTCTTTCCACATGACTCACACACAGGGCTTCCTCTTGCAAGCTTGGGGGTTTGGAGAGGTTGTCTTCAGTGTCCCCTCTTCTCCCACCTTGGTGACTCTTCTGGAGCAGATGCCAGAAATAGCCCCGAATAGAAGGATTCCTTCAACGCTGGTCATTTCTATGACCACCAGATATGAGAATCAAGGGGCTTTCCCTCTGCAGATTACATCCGTGACACTGAAGTCTTGCGCCTTGCTTTGTCCTCTATGGTCTTACAACCACATATAGTTGGCCAGCTGTTAGAAAGACAAGAATGACTTTGAGAGAGAGTGTGTGTGGTCTAGTGAATAGAGTTCTGGACTTAGAGAATCCTACCTCAGACACTAGGTGTAGTTCTGGGGAATTCACTTAAACGTTCTCATTTTCTTCCTCTGTAAAATGAGGGTGTTGGATTTGACCGCTGAAGTCCTTTCCAGCTCCAAATCTACGGCTCTAGTGGCTATGGAGGAAAAGCATATTAATACATTGTTGCTGGAGTCATGAAATGATGCAGCCATTCTGGGAAGCAATTTGGAACTATGAACAAAAACGTACTAAATTTGTGCATGACTTTTGACCCAAAAAACCCACTACTAATGCTGTATCCCAAAGAAATCAAAGAAAAAGGAAAAGGATCCATATGTATAAAATGTTTATAACACTTCTTTTCATGGTGACAAAGAACTGGAAAGTAAGAGGGTGCCCCTCAGTTGGGGAATGGTTGAACAAAATATGGCATATAAAAAGTAATGGAATAGTATGTGTTTTAAGAAATTATGAAAAGGATAGTTTCAGAGAAACCTTGGAAGATATGTAAGAACTGATGCTGAGTGAAGTGAGCAGAGCCCTAGAACTTTCTTTTTTTCTTTTTTTTTTTTACAATGATAACATGGTTAAGATAGCTAGCTTTGAAAGGCTTAGGAACTCTGATCAAAATAATGACCAAACAATCCCTGAGGGCCTACGATGAAGCGAGCTGTCCCCCTCCTGACAGACAGGCAATGGACTCAGAGTGCAGATTGAGACATGTACTTTTTGGACATGGCCAGTGTGGGAGATCCTTTCCCTTAAGCATTTTTTTTTATTCTCTTTTTTCCAAAGTGGGAGTGGAAGGTGGGAAGGAGAAAAATAGATCTTTGTTAATTGACAAATAAAATAAAATGCATAAAGAATCTATTATCCTCAAATCCACTATTATCTCCCTTATTGCTAGTTCCTTTTTTCTGAGATTACCTGCAATTTATTCTGGATGGAAAGTGTTTGTTGTCCATGTAGATTATCTGTATGCCCACATAGGTTGTCTAAATGTGGCTCACAATAGATATCTCGAATGTCTCCTCCACCTCTCTCTAAGGAAAGCTTTGATTACTGCCAGGGGAGGAGGAGGAATTTGGAGCCTCTGTTCTCCTCAAAGAGAGGAGGCCAGGTTAGAATTATATCCATCTGTCTCTTAAATATTGTAAGTCTAGAGGAAGTAATTTCTACTTTTAATTTATTTGTTTAAAATGAATTTGCTTTTAATGAACTGGAAGTTCAATATGAGTTAGTAGTGTGATGAGGCAGTGAAAAAAAAAAGCTAATGAAATCTTGGACTGCCTTGAGAGAGGCGCTGTCCTTTGTCCTTGACATCCCTTGTCCCGAGTGTTGTTTAATTCTCAGTGCCTCGGTTTAAAAAGGACTTTGATAAGCTGAGAAGTGTCCAGAGGAGGGCAATAAGAATGGCAAAGAGTCTTGAGTCCATGTCACATGTTGATGGGTTAAAGGAAGTGGGGATGTTTATCCTGGAGAAGAAATGATTAAGGGAGGAGGGGTGTTACAGCTGGGTTCACACATTTGAAGGGCTGTCATGAGAAGAAGGATTAATCCTGTTTTCTTTGGCCCCAGTGAGAAGAACCATAAGCAAATAAAAGAGTTTAGGTATGACCTGGGAAAACTCCCTTCCAATTAGAGCTGTCTGACAGGACAACAAACTGTCATTAGAGGTGGTGAGTTCTCTGACCTTGGAGGTCTTCAGAGACTAGATGACCCCTTGTCAGGTAGGTTACAGAGAGAACTCTTCTTTGTGGTTGTGTTGGACTGAATGTCTGATAGCGTCCTGCACTGCTCTCCGATTCCCAAGTCTAGGTTTGTCTCTTGGCAACTTTGACTGATTGCTCTTCCTTCTGGTCTCTGGTGCCAAACAGAGCATGCTTAATCACTCTTTCACATGAGAGCATCTCAGATCCTATTGCATGAAGTCTCAGAGGCAGCCCCTGGGCCTGCAGTCAGGGATACCTGAGTCCAAAATCAGCCTCAGACACTTATTAGCTGTGTGGCCCTGAGCAAGTCACTTAAACGCTGTCTGTTGCCTCAGTTTCCTCAACTACAAAAAAGAGATTATATTTGTAAAATGCTTAGCACAGTTCCTGGCACATAGTAGGCACTTAAGAAATGCTTGTTTCTTTCCCCCCCCATTTCCTTCCTTCCTTCTTTCCTTCATCCCTTACTTCCTGCTTTTCTCCAGGCAAAAAATGTCTCCAATTCCTTTGCTTGGTCTTGATATGGAATAGTTTTCAGCACTTTTTACCATTCTAATCACCGTCTCCTGGATTTTTCCCAGTGTATTGCTTGCTGTCATCTTGCTCCCAACTGAATATTTCAAGGTGAATGAGATGCCTTTCCTACTTCCATGACTCCCAAGGTCTCTACCTCATTCTTTCCGTGACCCTTTCTCATTGGAACCTATATCACCCTCTTGTCATCCTGATTGCTGTCATTGATGACCTTCCAGGTCCTTCTGCCAGCATTCTTAATGACTTTCTTTATATAGACCCGCACTGAAACTTTATGATCATTGTTTTCTACTCTTATTAACTCCTAATCTTATCTTCCAGTGACTCCTGATGTTTCCTCTTCTCTGAAGTGTCCTAGCCTGGTCTTCCTCTTACAGATGAAAGTCTCCTACTTAGAAGATGGAGGAAATCCAGCATGACTTTCCTCAGTTTCCCTCCTCCACTCCCTAAAACTTCTCAGCAGACTTCCCTACTTTGTCCAGTGGACACCTATGGGTCACCTATGGGAAAGCTAATCTAGCTGGAGCAGCAAGACACCCTAAGGGAGAGACAGAAGGTAGCATGTGTCAGTCAGGCAATCAACCCACTGCCACCCTGATCACCACTCTCTCTTAGACCCCAAATGAGACAGGACGAGACCCCTGGACCCTAGAGCCTTGGGAATAGCAGTGCTCCCAAGAGCACTAACTCTGCTTCCAGCCCATTGTTGAGAGAAACAATCACTGTGGAGAAGAGATCCACTTTCCTTGATGCCACCAACTGCTGGTCAGCCAGCCAATAAGCACTTATAAAGTGCCTACTGTGTACAATGATACAGGTAAGCCCAAGAGTCCTGGAAATGGCAGCACCCTCCAGGACTACCATCCCAACTTCCAATCTAGCATATACCACCATCTTCCTGGCAAGCAAAACTGGTAACTGCTTCTGCAGGTGCTAGAGCCCCTGCCTCTTCAGACATGAAATCTATTAAACACCCAGAAAATAACTTCCTTGCCACCAAAGTCCTTGGTTCAATGTCCCAAATGCTTCAAAATTAGAAACATACAATTATCAGTAGAAATTACATTAAAGGATGCAGGTTACCTTATGCTTTGCCCCTGTACCCTCAGGATGGTGGGAACTTTTCATCTGACTTGCGGTTGAAATCTATATATTCAACTCTCTCCATTTAGAATGGGAGCTCCCTGAGAGCAGATTCTGGATTTTCTACTGAGCACAGTGCTTTGCAAATAGTTAGAGCTTAGTAAATTTTTTTTTTAATGCATTCATTCACTCATTCTCCATAGAAGGTTACACTCTTTTCTTTCATTTGTAGCCCCAGCCTGGCATATAGTCAGTACTTAATAAATGTTTGTTGCCGTATTACCTTTACCTTGCCATGGTCTCAGAGCAAAAAGTATCCTGATTTGTTTCTAAGGCTAATCATTTTCCCTTGACTATGTTCCCATTCTCTCCTTCATCCATGATTCAGTAATCATCTCCTTTTTCTTATGATTCTTCAGGCTTTTCCTTTCTATTGGCTTCTTGAGTCTTTTGCCTTTTTTGTATCCCCAGAGCTTAGCACAGTGCCTGGTGCATCATGGGTGCTTATTGATTGATTATCACCTGTTTACACACAGCCTCCCATGCCCCAAATCCTTCATGACCTCATGCACCCAATTTGACATTTTTGGAAAAAGCAGTCTAATCTATCAGACTTGGTCAGCTCCTCTAATGCACTTGTCTTGTGAGAGTTCATAGGATAGTCACCTGTGCTACTGTCTTATGCATTTAATAAATGGTTATTTACATGAATGCAGGAGCTATCCCTTTTCTAAACTTTCTATCTCCCTCAGGACATAGGACGGTGCTTTGCACACAGCTGGAGCTTGACTGATGCTCATTGAAGAAGATGGATCTTGTGTGGACTTCAGTCTTTTCCTCAAACCTGGAAGTTTGGCAGGTCATTCAGTTGGACGCTTTGAGGAGGAAAGCAAGGCCAGGAAATACAGATATGGCTGCCAGAACATTCCCCTGGTTTGGCAATGAGGACCCTGAGGTAGAGACAGGTTAAGTGACTTACAGCAGTCACATGGCCCATCGTGAAAAGGTCATGGGTTGGAGCTTCCAGCTTTCAAGAAATGAAGGGATAGGTTGTCAAAGTCATTCAAATAATTATTCCCTTTCACCCACTTGGTCATTCCTTGATTCCGTTACCTCCCATCACAAAATCTCAGACATAGCTAACTAAAAATGAGGACAGATTCAGAATGAGTTGCATTTGCTTTATTGAGAGGAAGCTTTGGAGTGGGCCCTCAGGATCACAGGCAACATTTAGGTCTACACTCTACAGCGAGTGGGCTCTGGGTCGACAGGAAGTCCATTTGACTCCAGAGAGCTCCTAGGGGGTCACAGCTTTTTAAATAGTCTTCCATTTTTCCTAAAAAAGAGAGAAATATGTGAATGTGACTCTGCCCTTTCTTTGGGAATTTACTTAGTTAAATCCCAGTTCCTCCAGTCATTCTGCAGAAAACAGAGATTCCAGCAGCCAGAGACTGGGGATTCAGCTTTGATTCAGGATTTAGTTTTGGTATAAGCATGTTCAAGGAGAGGAAGAAGGAAGGAGAATTGAGCACAATCCAAGTACCAGTGACACAAATCCTTAGACGTCATGATACTCCTCCTATTCCGGAAGCATATTAGGCTGCTTATCAGACTGGGAAAAAAGGGGACCCATGGGGCAGCTAGGTGGTGCAGTGGATAGAGCACCGGCCCTGGAGTCAGGAGGACCTGAGTTCAAATCCAGTCTCAGAGCAGACATCACTTGACACTTACTAGCTGTGTGACCCTGGGCAAGTCACTTAACCCCAATTGCCTCGCAAAAAGAAAAAAAGAAAAAGAAAAGGGGACCCAAGCTCGACCCTGGTCCAGGGAAGGGAATACAGCTCAGAACCTAATCCAAGGAAAGGAGCCAGTCTCAGGATCTTATCCCAGGAAAGGGATCGACTCTACACTCTGACTGAGAGAAAGTGGTCAGGCTCATCTTTCTAATCCACAGAAGAGAGCCTGGCTCAGCTTGGGAATCCAAGGAAAGGGACAGGGTTTGGATCTCTAGCCTGGCTGAGGAATAAGAAGACTGGTCTAGGAATCTAGGATTTCTAGTCTCTTTATTCCTTAGGTCTGGCATTGGGCTCAAAAATAACCGATAAGTGTGAGCAAAGTATGACAATAACATGAACAAGAGATATTACCACAAACTCATTGAGGAATTTCATTTGTTCCTCGCTTAGTTGTTTCACACATTCCTTCTTATCAATTATAGTCAGCATGAGGTCTCTCATAAAACCAATGCGATCTAAGGCGAACTTTTTAAACACATCCATGGAAATAGCTGAAATACACAAAGAGAAAACATGACAGTGGCAGGCACTGCTTTTGGCTGTTACACGATCTCTCGTTTTTGGCTTTCAAGCCACGATTCCTGACTGAAGACACTCAGCACAGAGAGCAAAGGCTGAAGGAACTTGAGAGAATGTGGCAGCTCTTTTATTTGTGGGTCCTCCTGGAGAGGCAGGGGAATGGACTACATGAGCTCTCGTGGATTCTTCGTACCTTATGCTTTGAGTTCCTTGTAGTAGAGTGATCTATAGCACGAAATACCCTGAGACCTAAACTGAATGACCCAATAGTTTTCCCGCTTCCAGGGGGAGATGAGTGGGAAACGCAACCCTTCCCACGAGGGATCAGGCAAGGCAAGGCTACTCACCGTCACAGTAGTAAATCACCAAGCTAGCCAGCAGAAGAACAGCAAGTGAAAGTCTCATGGTAGGAACGTTAGGTTCTAAGGTACTGGGCTTCAGGAGGCTAGGAGTGCTTTGGGACTTCCGGAGGCTACACGGATATTTGTGCCCTGCTACCCAGTCCCTCCCCAAGAATGAGTCATGTGATGTTACGATAAGGTCTTGCACACACCCCCACCCCGTTCCACCTGCCCCAAACCCAACCCTTGACATCTCCCAATGAAATAATCCCTGAGACTCTCAGCTCCCTCAGGGTCTTCAGGCTAGATTGGAACCTCTCCATCTCTTCTTCATGGGACTTCCTCATTTGAGTGTGTCTCCTCTGGACGTGAGACCCAGGCTGAAGTCAGCTCAAATCCAAGTTACTTCCTATGCTATGAGTTCTGTAAATTTCTCTGGCTTGGAGGTTTGAGGACAGGTAGGTCCTGGCAAACAGAAGAGGCTGCGCTACAGCAAACTAGAAGTCCCAGTTTATCCTATATCTCCATTTACTAACTTCTCTACCACTTAACCATGTACATTTGCAAAATGTCCCTAGAGACATCTGAATCAGCATCCCACGAATACTGAAGCCTAAACCCAGTTCCAGAAAAATGCTCTTCACCTTTGCGTCAGATTACCACTAATTTATCCCCAACTGCATACTTTGGTGGCTTTCTGGATGTTTCTGTTATCTAATGGGAGTCACAGAAGGGCCTCACAGGATCCTGACTCAGCTTTCTTTGTTGAGTACATAGGAACAACATAGTTCTGGCTTCCACAATATTTATAGGATCATAGATTTAAGAATTGGAAGAGACCTAGACATCCTCTAATCCAATACTCTAGATCTAAGATGAAGAATTGGAAACTCAGGGAGTCTCAATGATTGCTAAGGTTGTATAGATATGTATGCCAGAGCTGACATTCGAACTCATGCCCCTGACTCGAGAGCCTGTAATCTTTCCATTATGTTGCACTCCCTCTATTATCTTGCCTGCTTTGCAGCTTTAGAACCCAAGAGAAAAAAGAACCTAAGAAACAAAAGAATGAAGTTATTCAGCTATGCCCCATGGCCCAGTAGTGTAAAGGCAGAGAGTGGATCTACCAACCCCTGAGTTCATAGTGTGAACTTTCATGGTTCTCTATGGCTTAGCAAATTTCACCAAGAAGGATTCATGTTTGAAGAAAACATGACAAAAAAAAATCTAACCCAGTTCACGATATACATCTTCCATTTGTACCTGGAAGGGAAAGACAGAAACATATTCCTTATTCCCTGGCATTGAGGGACATATACTAGATTCAGAGGCAGGTTTTGAATCTATGCTGAAACATTCCTTATAACTTATAGCATGGGCAACAAACTTCTCTGAACCTGTCATCCAATTTGAAAGGGAGAAACAATAACACGTGTCCTGCCTCCTCTAGAGAGCTTTTGTGAGTGTGGAAAGTGCTTTGGAAGTCTGCAAGCACCACAAAATGTGATTTGATGTTGAATTACAATGATTCTGCTGCACCTTTTCTGGGCTGAAATGAATTTGTTCAGTAGCTTGCTTCGCCTGCCCATTCTCTGGGAAAAGAAACTGACTCCTCAAGCCATACAGACTTATGAAAGTTCTTACAACCTCATGTCACTCTTCTGGACTCCAAGGCCTGAGCTGGGGTTCTCAGATTCACCGAACCAGCCTCCGTGCCCTTGCCTCTGTACTTGGAGCTTATTAGCACCATCCTGTCTTCTAGACAGTGACCAATTTGATGTCTATGACAAATCTCCCTCCAAACACCTAAGGGTCAGAGTTCTACTCCATTCAAACCAAGGAAGATGAGATCACAGACTCTCAGAGTCATGTCTTTACATCTAGAAGGGAACTTAGAGATTAATGAGTCCAAATCCCTTGTTTTACCGAAGAAGAAACTGAGGCCCAGAGAGGTTAAAGGACCCGCACAAGTCACAGTAATGTTAAGTCACAGAATTGGGATTCAAATCCCCTTCCTCTGACTCCAAATCTTGGCTTCTTTCCACTATGCCGGTGGTTCTCTTCTTGTCTTAGGACTCTGTATGCTCTTAAAAATTAGTGAGTACTGCCCTAAAGAGCTTTTGTTTATATGAGTTATATCTATTGACATTCACTGCTTTAGAAATTAAAGTGCCTTAGTATTATTATGAAAGTAATCTTGACCTCAAGAACCCACTGAAAGGGTCCTGGGGACCTTTAGGGGTCTTTGAGAATTGCAGCATCATGCCAATATGACCATATAATTTTCTAACCTGAAGTCAGAAGTGTCAGACATCTAGTAAATGGATGCAGGAAAAACCACACAGATTCTTGTCCTTACTCTTAGGGGGAATGTACATTCCTGTTCCATATTTTCTACATCACCCTGCTTTGCATGGTCTATTGCAGGCTTGTCTGAGTAGTTTACCTCTCCTCCCACCTCCTCCTGCTCTGCACGGTCTATATTGTCCTGCTCTGAATGCTAAGCTTTGTAGCTTTCCACTTTTTCTGTGGCCACTCTCAGGCATATTGAAGCCTGATTTCACTGCTTTCCTTCTAGCTGCTTCAGTCTCAAGTACTGGCTATCTCAGAAGCTCTTCATTCACTTTTCCTAAACTCCAATCCTCTTCCTGTTGTGGACTTCACGTTTCATTTCCCAGTGAGATTGTTCATCTTTATTTCCTAGCTGTTTTGCCTTTTTGTTCCTACTGGTTGTAATTTAGCAAAACTTTCTCTCTTTCTTTCTTTCTCTCTCTCTCTTTCTTTCTTCCTTCCTTTCTTCCTTTCTTTCTTTCTTTCAACCTTGCCTACAGAACACAAGATTGTGTTAAGTCATTGAGGAAAGTGGGCAGCGTCACCTCTTATAGGAAATCTGTCCTGGCTACTCTGGTCCAAGTGCCCTGTCCCTGGTACTTGCTCTTTAACTGATAGATAATTTTTAATGTAATTGTTGCTCTCACACCAACAGAACAAGTTTCTTAAGGACAGGGGCTGCTTCATCTTGTTGTTGAATCCCCAGTGCCTCCCACGTAGAAGACTCTTAATAGATACTTATGGAACTGACTTGAACAGGGTAGGCAAAGTCTTGACTCCAGATGAGAAGCAGTAACGATCAGAACCATGGACAGATGGGGGGGTAGTAGTAAGGCACTTCCGGACAAGGACTGTTTGCATTTTGGCTTTGTGGTCCCAGTGCCTAGCACTTCAGAGTTACTTTATAAATGTTTGTTGAATCAATGAGTAAATACATCCAGAGAGCAGGCTTCAGCCCTTACACTGTCACTTATTACCTCTGTGACTAATGCAAATGATTTCCTTTCTTGGACCCTTTTTCCCACCTCTGAGCCTTGACTCAGAATGCCTTCACTGGGATCTCCAAGCAATCCCATGAATAAAAACTTCATTTTTAAACAAAACATTCCCATGGAATATCAAAGGGTTGGTTCTATGTATATGAGACCATCAGACTGAGCTTTTAGGATTTTATTTTTGCATCTGAACTTGAGCTCAAAAGTGATAGGTAAATACAAGTGAAAGACTACTTTAAAAATAATGGGGAAAAAAACCTTTAAAAGTCATGAAGAATGAAGAGCTATAAAACTGTGCATATCCTTTGACCCAGCAGTAGCACTTCTAGGTCTATATCCCAAAGAGATCATACAAATGGGAAATGTACAAAAATATTTATAGCAGCTCTTTTTGTGGTGGTAAAGAATTGGAAATTGAGGGGACACCCATCAATTGGAAAATGGCTGAACAAGTTGTGGTATATGAATGTAATGGAATACTATTGTGCTATAAGAAACGACGAGCAGGTAGACTTCAGAAAAACCTGGAAAGACTTATATGAACTGATGCTGAGTGAAATGAACAGAACAAGGAGAACATAGTAATGGCCACATTGTGCGATGACTAACTTTGATAGACATCTCTTCTTAGCCATGCAAGGATCTAAGACAACTCCAAAAGACTCATGATGGAAAATGCTATCCACATCCAGAGAAAGAACTATGGAGTCTGAATGCAGATTGAAGCATATTATTTGCTTTCTCTCTCCTTTTTTTTGTTTCTGCTTTCTTGTGGTTTCTCCCATTGGTTCTAATTCTTCTTTACAACATGACTAATGAAAAAATAGGTTTAATATGAATGTATATGTTGAACCTATATCAATTTACATGTTGTCTTGGGGTTGGGGGAGAGAAGAGATGGAGAGAAAATTTGGAACTCAAAATCTTATGGAAGTGAATGTTGAAAACTAAAAATAAATAAATAAACTTAAAAAAAAAGTCATGCAGAAATCTCACATGCTTTTTCATTTGCTTTTTCATGCACTCCATTGTTTGCCCTAAAATGAACAGCTTACTTCTGCACAACATCAATGGATTTGGATAATAAGCGCTTATGAGGTATTATCTGTAATACAGAAAAAAATATTAAGAAGGGAAGGTCTGCTTTTGGATAAGTCCCAAATTCTCCCCTAGTTAGCAATTACTCTGGCCTCGTCCTTGGCATAATTCCCAAATAAAAACATACAGGCAGAGAGGGGAGAGGCTAGGGGAGCAATGATGTTTCATGCATGCTTATGTGTGTGTGTGTGTGTGTGTGTGTGTAAGCATTTCTTCAGCACCTACTATGTGCCAGGCACTGTGCGAAGCACTTCACAAGTATCATCTCATTTGATACTTACAACAGCCCTGAGAATTAGGTATTATTATCCCTGTTCTACAGTTGAGGAACTGAGGCAAACAGAAGTGAAGTGACTGATCCAAGGTCACATAGCTAGTAAGGATCTGAGGCCAGATTTGAATCCAGTTTTTCTTGACTCTTGCCTTAGACACTTGCTAGCTGTGTGACCCTGCCTCAGTTTCCTTAAATGGTAAAATGGAGATAATAACTGCACCCACCTCCCAGGGTTGTTACGAGGATAAATGAGATAATATTTGTAGAGTGCTTAGCTCATTGACTGGCACATAGTAGGTGCTATATAAATGCTAGTTATTCTCTTTTAGGTCTACTTGTGGCACCTCTCACCCTTTCCATAAGGGTATATTTACTATTTAGGATTTTTATAGCGGAGAGCGCTGTTCTTCCTTTGTGAATGTCATTGCTGCGTTTGTGCTTCGTTCTCCAAGAGGACCATGACATCAGGGAGATGATGACACGACTTGCAATTGACTTTGATTTGAGTGAGAGAGGGCTGTGCAAAGTCAGCAGCCTCACTTTCTCACCCAGAGCCATCTGGGTCCAGTGGCCAGATATAGGTTAAGATGACTGGAGATGGCCCCCTTTGTGAATGTAAATGAATTGGCATTGCTGCTAGACAATTTATACATGCACACACATTGGTGATTGCCTGCTGGCCCATTTTAGAGTTGCAAGATGCCCCAGTATATGAAATGCTGGACAAAAAGTCCTGAATGAATATTAATCATTTTATAGCAGGCTTTGGAATCTAGATACTGTCTCAGGAAAGTCAAGAACCTCCCCAAATGATGACATGGCTTATAAATCCCACATGATAGATATGGGAATGTTGAGACCAGATAACACCTCACTTGCCCACCAATTACTGCCCTGGAGCCTCTGGGAAGTGAGGAGGATTGGCTGACAAGTCACATATAAAAAGAGAAGAATGTAAAGTAATGATTGAAGACTTTACTTCCCTACTCCTCATGAATCAATCCAGTGAAGACTTGGAGAGTTGTATCATTCTCTGGCTCCAGCCACCTGAACCCTCAGATGAATGTAAATAATGTTCCTTAATACATCTCACCTAGATGTGTAAGTTGGTTTGGGCTTGGGCTTTCTGTTCCTTTCCTAGCATGGATGTTAATGTGTTAAAGAATAATTCATTTAGAGAAGCATTTCCTACCAGATGTAGCAATTAAAATGGGTAAGAGAACATGATCGATTCTTATTATTTTAATCAAAAAGACATGAACTCAGCCATCCTGATGGCTTTCTATCTGACTTATGCACCCATGCCTTAAGCTTTGAGCTCTTTGTCAGATGATAAGCTGATAGCCTCATGTTTTCTACTCTAGTTTTCCCATTTCTTGGGGAAGTAGATGGAAAATATGACAACCCCCCATTCCCAAGGAGAGCTCAGCTAGTGCAAGATCACTCACCTTCATAGTAGGAGATGGCCAAGGTGACCAGCAGCAGAGCATCAAGTAGAAGTCTCATGGTGGAGATGGCTGGCTCCGGAGGCTCTGTGGGCTTAAGGAGGTTGGGAGTGCTTTGGGACTAGCAGAGTCCACAGGGATATCTGTGGCCCACAAGGCTGCCCAATCCCTCTTCAAAAGTCAATCAAGTGATGTCATGGCAAAGCCTGGCCCCTCTACTTCCACCCCTGTCCCAAACACTTACAGCATCTCTCATTGCAGCTCCTCATCAGGGCCTCCAGGCTGGATTGGAACCGTTCCATGTTTCATGGCATCTCTTCACTGGCGGGGAGGGGATATCCTCAGGGCACGGATCCCTGGATGAAGTCAGCTGGAGCCTCAGCTCTGTGAGATCTGACCCTTTCTCTCTCTTGCCAGTTTGTGGTGGGGGGGAAGTGGGCACCTTGTATGCCTTTTCAGAGTTTGGGAGCCTGGAGACAGAATTAACCCTAATGGGAAGTCTTAGGGCTATAACAAGAGCCAAAGCTTCTGACTTCAGATTCTAAGCACTTTATGAGGGACATTTACAAAGCCTGTCTGGGAGAAATCATCACCTTCTCCAGCTCCCCCAACGCTGACAGCATGTACCAGTTGGGTGACCATTCTGGTAACTTTCTGCCTGATCCTTCCATCCATAGGGGTTATGGGAGGATCCTAGGCTAGGTGGGTTTCTTTTAGGGGCACAGAAAGGTGGGAACCAAAAAGCATGGTCACAGCTGCCAGAAGATTCCCTTGAGAGATCAGGTGGCATGATCCATAGAATGTAGGACTTGGATTCAGGGGAGAGCCGGGTTTGAATGCCAACTCTAACACCAGCTTTGTGGCCGTGGACAAGTCACTTGACCTTACTGAGCCTCACTTTCCACATCTGTAAAATATGGATAATGCTACCTTTAATGGCTATCTCATGGGATTTTTGTGTGATTCTAATGAGATAAGTGCTTTACAAAACTTAAGTTAATGTATAAACACTAGCCAACATTATTATTGTTATTATTATTATCCCCTTGTGCCATGGGTAGCATCTTCACACCTATTTTGTCAAAAGAAAGCCTGCAGGAACAGAATTAAGGGACTTAATCCCATTGTACAACCCTTCAGGTAAAGAATTGCCAGTTCTTAAGTTTACAGTGTGAATTTTCATGCATCCCAGTGGTTTGCAAAATATCAACAAGAAAGATCAAAATCTGGGGGATAAAATCAATTAACAAGCACTTATTAAGCATATATTATGTGCCAGGCACTGTGCTAGCTGTACAAAGACACAAAGGAAACAGTATCTGTCCTCAGGGAACTTTCATTCTGTCAGGCAATACAAACATATGCAGACATAGACATACACGAAATAGATACAAGGTGATTTTTTTAAAAGGCTCTAGCAGCCTACCAGGGTGTGGTGGGGAGGTGGCATGAGGAAAGGTCTCATGACAAAGATTCTGCTAGAACTGAGTCTTAGGACACTAAGAAGTCTAAGAACACAATCTCTAGTTTCTGGTCTGTATTCTACCTTTGGTGACTGGGAGGGAAAGGTATAAAGGAGTTCCTTGTAGACTAGCCTAGTGGATAAAGCACTAGATTTGAGGTCAGAGAAATTGCTCTTGAATTCATGCTCTCAGAGCTGCATGAGCAAAGACAATTAACTTGACGAGCAGTGATTCATTATCTATTACTTGCTAGGCACCATACTAGGCTCTAGGAATATGAAGACCAAAACAAATCAGTCCCTGACCTCAAGGAGCTTGCATTCTACTTGGCAGAAACAACAGATACACAAAAATTTGTTCAGTTGTATTCAATTCTTCATGACCCTATTTGGGTTTCTTGGCAAAGAAACTAGTATGGTTTGCCAATTTTTTTTCTCCCGCTCATTTTACAGATGAGGAAACTGAGGCAATCAGGGTATAAATGCTAACTATAGTCTTTATTTTAATGCAAAGTATTTAATGAAGAAAGAGAGAGAGAGAGAGAGAGAGAGAGAGAGAGAGAGAGAGAGAGAACATATTAACAGTGTGGGAGGAGCATCCTATATGAGGTGGTATCTAAGCTCTGCTTTGAAGGAGTATGAGGATTCTCTGAGCTATGGGGAGAGAATTCCGAGCACAGAACACAACCTTTACAAAGGCATGAAGGCAGGATGTGGAATGTCTTGTACCAGGAACAACAAAGAGACCAGTTTAGCTGGAAGGTAGAGCGTGCCAGGGGCAGCGAAGTGAGATCAGTCTGGAAAGGTTCATTGGATCCCGATTGTAAAGGCCTTTTTATATGCCAGAAAGAGGAATGTGTACTTTATCCTAGATGCAATAAAGAGTCACAAGCTTCTTGAGCAGGGGAGTGACATGGTCAGATATGTGATTTATCAAAATCAATCAAATAACAATTCCCCCTTAGACCATGAGCTCCTCGAGGGCAGGGATTGTTTTGGGGTTTGGTTTGGTTTGGCCTTTCTTTATCGTCCCTGTGCTCAGCTCAATGACTGGTGTGTAGTAGGTATTTCATAAATAAATGCTTGTTGACTGATGGCTTTAGGAATACCCATTTGGTAACTGTATAGAGAAAGAGTTGAAGAAGGGGAAAGATTGGAGGCAGGGAGACTGATTAGGAGGCAGCTGGATAATAGTACAGTTATTACCTCTTGAGCCTCAGTTCCATAAAATAGGTATAATTGGGGACAACATTTGAAGACTGCCACTGATGTAACACGGAAGAGGCCGGGGAGAGTCATAATAACGTGTAATAAAAATGGCTTGGAGAGACTTTGGATCACGTGTAGACATTCCATTGCTGGTTTCAGTCACTAAGTACGTGGTGGATGACGCCAGCCTAAATGGCTGTGTATGTGGAACTTGGGGTTCCTTCAGAAAGCACTAGCCAGGGGCAGCTAGGTAGCGCAATGGATAGAGCACCAGCCCTGAAGTGAGGAGGACCTGAGTTCAAATCTGGTCTTAGACCAGATACTTGACACTTACTAGCTGTGTGACCCTGGGCAAGTCACTTAACCCCAATTGCCTCACAACAAAAAACAAACACAAAAACAAAGAAAGCACTAGCCAGCTAGAGCCTTGTCCATTTTCCTTAGCTGTTTTCTCTTGGTCCATCTTTCTCTCTCTCTCTCTCTCTCTCTCTCTCCCTCCCTCCCTCCCTCTTTGTATATCTGTCTCCCATCTCTCCTCTTGTCTCTCTCTGTCACTGTATTTTTCGTTGGTAACTAGTAAGAGATAGGATCATAAGGGGAGAGGCCTTGGACCTTCTCTCTTGCTAAGGCTGACATGTGGGTCCATGAATATGGGCTTTCATTCTTTGCCTGCCTTGGTGTTTGTTTTTTCATTTAGGTGAAAGAGATTGGCTTAAGGCACCAATTTTGTGGGTTTTGAAAGGTCAAGGAAATGAGCCTCCGGGAATCTGGGAGGAGGCTAGTTCAGCTTCAATGTCCTAAAGAGCGAGGAGTGAATGGCCTTTAGGAATGAGATGAGGATTCATATAGTAGCCACTTCATTCACCTACCCCAAATCATTTTACAGATGAGGAAACTGAGACCCACATAGGTTATGTTACTTGCCCAGGCCCAAGGAGTAAATGGCAGGGCCGATGTTTGAACTCAGGTCTACTCATTCCCAAGCAAGTATTTTTTTCCAGTGTGGTATCCTGCCTCCCTGGCCCTCCCTGTCTATAGTAGACAAAGGTCTGGGTTCTGCCTTCCATCCATCCTTCAGTGCTCAGAATTATTTACTCAGAATCTGGGCAATCCCCAGAATGTGGAGGCCAAGGTCTGAGTGTCCAGACCTCAGGCCATTGCTGCTTCTTCCACCACAGAAATGAGACAGTGGACAAACCCCCAGCTGCCAGCCCTCTCCACTGGATTCCCTAATCGGAGCCAAAAGGCAGGGAAGCTCTGTATTTTGTCCTTTTTGAATCTTTTCCATAGAATGAGACTCTACGTGATGGTGTAGTTTCTACATTGCCCCCATGCCCCTGCCTGGCAACCCGACAGAGGCAAGTCTTTGAACATGTTAGAGGCCCCTGAGTGAGCCTCTCCTCCTCAGGGCCTTTGGGTTGGACTGTAACTTCTCCGTGTCCATGACACGGTGTCATTGGGGTGTATCTCCTTGGGGCATGAATATCTGGCTCAAGTCGGCTGGGCCCCCAGCTCTCCCTCCCATAGGGTGGTGCTGTGAGTCTGGGCCACTTTAAAATGCCTACCTCCCACCCAGGGGTAAGGCTGGGCTCACAGAAGAAGGAGGAGAATTATCTTGATCATTTGTGGACTATTTATTATAAATGAGAGGTAACAGGGCATAGCAGATAGAGGGTCAGCCATATCCAAAAAGACCTGGAATTAAGTTACGCTTTGGCCACAAACTGACTGTATGACCTCGGATAAGCACCTTAACCTCTTAGGGCAATAAGTTGCCCAGAAGGTCACAGCCCGCATTGGTGGAAGGACTTCCTCATCTGAAAGTTTGCTCTACTAATAAAATCCCAGATCCAGTCCCTCTCCCTATTTATGGGCCACCATGAATCTTTTGTGTGTTTCCTGCATTTTCTGTGGGGTAAGTACAGGTTGTATTATTACCCTGCATACCGGTACAAGAGCCGTGGTGACCGTTTCACTGACATTTGTGAAGACCTGAGTACTTGCTGTATTTGATCTATATTCTGAAATTTCACAAGAGAAATTCCGAATTGGGAGAAATGAGCCAAAGAGATATTGTTTTGGAGAGCTGAACCCCAAGATTGGCTGTGATCCATGGAAGCCCAGAGGAGAAATTTAGATGAAGATTTCTAGAAAAAATTGAGAAGAGAGTTGGTGGCAGGGAGAGCTAGTATTACTACACGAGGGAGTCAGGCTAGGGCTGAATGTGACTAGGTTTCAGCCAATAGTCCAGTTTGGTCGAAATGTTGAGCGTGTAAAGGGAAATGATGTGAAATACGGCTGGAAAAGTAGATCGCAGCGGATTTGTGGAGGTTCCCAAATGCGCTGGAGACAAAAAGCAGCCGCTGAAGGTTGTTTGAGCAGGAGAGTATTGTGGTCGGACCTACGCCTTAGGAAGATGATTTTCTGCAAGTCAGAGAGGTTTGTTTGCCTCTACGTCAAGCCTTAAGGTCTAAGAAATTCTCCAGGTTCTTTGCTGAGGTGAGATCAGCTCCCTGGCACATGGTTTGCACTCGGTGGTCATTGGTTCGGTTCGGGCGCCTGCCAATGATGCAGAAGAGATGCTGGGGGGTGGAGGAGGAGGGGAAGATAACAGCAACTGAAGGGATTGACTTTGCCATATGGGGGGGGGGGGGCGCGCAAACCTGCGGAAAGCTGTTTGCAGGGACTCACCGACGAGGATACAATCAGCTTGCGACCTTGGGATTTCTCTCCACACACTTGGAAATGGCCCAGACCTGTGGAGTTCAAGTTTATTACTGTTCACGCTAGGTAATCAGGCTTCATTGAGCACACACAGAGACTCAACAGTTGAAATGTTAAGCACTTATAGAAACTTCTTTGTGTACAAATGCTTCCCCCTGATCCAGGAGTGTCCTAATTACAAATGATTCTAATCCATTTACTGAAGACTTAAACAAGCTGACTCCACCTTCTTTCCCCAGGGGTATTGGGGTATTTCCTTCCAAACAGGCTGTAACTCCTCACTAGGTCAAGCAGTCCCTACATGCAATGAGGGCACCAAGGGAAAGTCCAACTATGCAGGGTTATTCTGAGATGATCACTCATTTTCTAATGCCTCCATTCCTGTGATAACTGACATCCTTTCATCTGGCTGGTACACAAGGCTAGCCCCTGGCAAGGGGAAGGAATAGATGATGTATGTCTTAGTGTCTCTGCTCCTCACAGTTCAACATTTATTAAATACTTTATTAAATTAAACATTTAATTAATTTTAAATTTTATTCTTTAAATTTAATTTAATTTTAATTTGTAAACAATTAAACATTTATTAAGGGTGAGGCCCTGTGCTGGGCACTGGAGATTCAAAGGGAAGAAAAAACAGAACAAGTCCCTTAGAACTGGTGTTTGGAGTTCATGGGTGGCTGCACTGCCCCCCTCGGGGAATCTCATTCTGGAAATGACACACACCGATATGACGCATGGCCAAGGATAGGTGAAGGGCTTCTCCCCAGTGTTTCCTGCATTATGGAATCAAATAGAGTCCAGATTCATCTTGGGAGCATCCAGATAAGAAACAAGATTTTCTTTGTATCTGGCTTATTACGCTCCCAGCCAGGAACAGAAAGAATTCTAGGGGGAAATCTCTCCAGCAAAGCTGAGGTATGGATCACGTGGAGACTCTCCCCTAAAAGTGGTTAATAAAGTCTCTTCTAGGAAAGGTACTCAATGTAGAAAATATATCAGATATAGGATGGATATGTATTTCCTTCTGAAATGCAGAAAGCTCATGAAGGATGGATCAAATACCTTAACTATAAAATAATCTATTGATCAATGCTGGTCACCCTGTGGCAGAGTTATTTCAATGGGTTCTTCCCCTCAGGTTGTGTCTTTGTGAAAGAAGCCTGGCTCCTAGTTCTCCTTTCATTTGGGGGCCATCAGAACATCACACATTTGGCTAGCTGTTTGGTGTGCGAGAATTACATAACTCCAGTGGAAGGAATCTCAGAGAGCAAGCTGTACGGTTCGGCCAATTTCAGAAACACCGTGTATTTACCCAGTCCAGCTTTTAAAAAAAAAACATCAGTCTGACTTTTCTTCATAGCTCCTTTCTCCTTCATGCCCAGGTGGAATAGATTACATCTCTCTTAGAGTTAACCCAGGAAGAGGAAGGGTGATATAGTGAACAGAGTCTGGGACTCAGAGTCAGAAGACGCCTAGGTTAGAATTTCACTTCTGACCCTTACAAGTGCTGCGACCCCAGACAAGTCTAGGGAGGGTTTTTGTCCACATCTTGGCTACATGCTCCATGAAGACAGCAGCTGTTTCTGTCATTGTCATCTAGTTCGTCATCAGCTGTTTTCATGACCCTCATCAGGGAATCACTCATCAGCACATCTGGTCTCTTCATCCTATGACTGGTACTAGAAGTTCTCACACCCAACAGCACCTGGGAATCAGGTGCTTGTTTTAGAGGACACACAGCCCCTTCCTCTTTAGAGTGTGTGTCTTTCCCCTTTGGAAAGAGTCTTTGGGTTTTTGTTTTTAGCTCCCAGTGCTCAGGCTTCCTTCTCCCTTTCCTTTTGTGTGCTGCTCTTTCACCTTCAGCGGCCTTCCCATCCTGGAATGTCTTACACCCTTCTCTGACTGATGAGACCCAAGCCTGGACCGCCATTTCATAAGGGCCCCCAGTTACATTAATTTCACTTTTGATTCGTTCTTCAGACTTCCTCACCAACAGCCTTGGCGTTACAGGGCACTCTTTTCCCCTCTGCCCTCTCCTTTATATGATGTCTTCTTTCATTAGAATGCTCCTGGAGGGAGGACATTGTCTTGTTTGTTTGTATCTCTAACTCCAGCACTTAGCCCAGTGCCTAGGGGAGAGTGAGGATTTAATAAATGTTCTATCATCTATCCATCCATTCATCCATCTATCTCTATCAACCATCTATATATCTATCTCTAATCTATCCATTCATCTATCTATCCATTGATCTGTCACTTTCTATCTATCTACAATCATGGGATACAAGTCAGGATTCTTCTCCTTTTCTGACATTTTTCCTTTTTTAATATTTAATATCAGAGCACCTTTTCCATATTGTATCTTAAATAGTTATTGATATCTTTTGTTTTTACATCACTGACATTTCCCAAGGTATCCCTTCCCCTCTCTTTTCCTTTCCCAGAGAGCCATCCTTTATAACAAAGAATAAGAAAGGAAAAAGAGCTCATGTTGAAAAGTCTGCCACATGCAGTGTTCACACCCGTAGCCTCCCGCCTCTGTAAAGGACTGGGGCAGGTGCCTATCACTTCACTGGGGCCAAGCTTGGTCAGAACGGGGATGTGAAGGCAGGACCTGGAGCAGCTTGGAGCCAGTGGGACTGCACTGGCCATTCGAATTTAAACCTGAGCAGGAGTGAACTGATCCAGCAGCTCCATCAAAACCGCCCAAACACGAGAGCGAGTGGGCTGGAGTTCTAAGCCCCGGCTGTTCCCCTTTCCTCGGATTGCTCGCTGAACCACTCTCAGTGATGCACAAACCTGTCGTTCCTTCCTGCATTTATCCCTAAAAATTCAATCTTCTAAGTTTTATGAATAAGGCTTGTCCAAGAGAGCACAGAAGATTTCCCAGGTAGGAGTGGGGGCTTGAGAGCAGGGTACAAGCGCCAGGAGCTAGAATGGGAGGAATAGTCTAAAAGTATGTGTGCTGAGCTCCCTCTTGTGGGCAGTTGTGATACTGAAAGCTGGAAGGTGCCTTATTCCAGAATATCAGAGCACTTAAGGACCCCAGGACAGAGAATGCTGCCACTAACAGAGACCTCAGGGGTCATTTAGACCAACTTTCGCTGTTACAGATGGGAAAACTGAGTCATAAACAAATAGAGCTAGCAAGCGATAAAGCCGACACTTGAATTCAGACTTCTCTTGTTCTAAATCTAGGGACACTGTGTTCTAGGGCCAGATCCGTGACTTCTGTCCTTAGAGGGGCCAGGAACCAGGAAGGATGAGTTCCTCATTCAGGTATGATAGACTTGGTGCCAGCACAGACCCACAGAGCATAATCAGGTATAATCGGGAACAAATTCAGGAAGCCACACGTTTATTGATCATGAAGAATGGGAGATGTCCTGCACAAATGAAGGAAAACCAATGTCGTCACCATTTTTAAAAAAGGGAAACAGATGTGTATCTGTAAACTAGGTCAGTCAGCTTGACTTGGGTTCCTGGGACAATTCTAGAAAAGATAATCAAAGAGCTGGTTTGGGAACATCTAATAGAGAAGCAGAAATGTCCAAGAAATCATCATGGCGCTCTCTGGAACACGTTGCACTGGACATACCTTATTAATTTTTTGTGGGATCAAAAATCACTTAATAGCTGCCTCAGTTTTCTCATCTGTGAAATTGGAGTAAGAATAACCCCTACCTTCTGAGTTGTTATGAGGACAGGATGAGATAATGTTTGTAAAGCGTTTTGCACAAATTTTAAAGTAACATATAAATGTTAGCAGCTTTCATTAGACAGCAGGTTTTCTGAAAAAGATAGGGTTTGTAGTGGTTTTCAAGTGATTCTTGAGTGACGATGGATTAATAACCATCGTATTAAGATTTATATGGGGGGCAGCTAGGTGGCGCAGTGGATAGAGAACCAGCCCTGAAGTCAGGAGGACCTGAGTTCAAATCCGACCTCAGACCAAACACTTGACACTTACTAGCTGTGTGACCCTGGGCAAGTCACTTCACCCCAATTGCCTAAAAATAAAAAAAAAAAGATTTATATGGTCCTTAAAGGTTTGCCAAGCACTTTGCATAGTTGATCCTTATGATAACACCGTGAGGTGGAAGCTCTTTTCCTTGCTTCACAGTTGAGGAAGGTGAGGTTCTGACAAGGTCACGCGGCTCTTGGTTGAATGAGGCAGCATTTGAAATCAGGTCTTCACGACTCCTGGTCTTGGGCGCTCTCCGCCAGCGACCTCGAGGATTGCTCAAAAGCAGTCTCCAAATCGCACAACATAAGCTTCCATGGTATCCCCTCTGACCCCAGCCTTTTATAGGCGGGAAAACTGGGGCCCCAGGAAGATGAGTGACTTGCTCAAGGTCACACAACTGGTGGGATGCAGTTCATCGGGGCAGCTAGGTGGCGCAGTGGATAGAGAACCGGCCCTGAAGTCAGGAGGACCTGAGTTCAAATCCGGCCTCAGACCAAACACTTGACACTTACTAGCTGTGTGACCCTGGGCAAGTCACTTAACCCCAAATGCCTAAAAAAAAAAGGAAAAAAAAAAAGGAATCCAGTTCGTCCTCCAAAGCCATTCCTCCTTTCACAACATCCTGTTCCTTTCTCTGCCACACATCGACACCAGGGCTTAGAACAATGCTAGCCACATAGTAGGTGCTTATTAAATGCTAGTTGACTGACTGGCTATACAGGCAAACATTTCAGAGGGAAAAAACCATTTAAAAAACACTATCAAGTCACGGTCCCATCGACCCCAAATAAAAGCAGATTTTTCAGAGCAAAAGAGAAATAATGAGTGACTTTGAAAAGAACTGTTGGCATCCAAATAATAGGATGGGAATAAGTTGCAGAACACAGTTCTTCACTGATAACAAGAGGCTTAAATCCAGCTCCCTCCCTCCCTCCCTCCTTCTCTCTCTTCTCCTCTGTGTGTGTGTGTGTGTGTGTGTGTGTAAGAACCCCATAAATCCCAGTGACTTGGGTCTTTTTTCCCCACTTAGGCTTGGCTGGATTTGTATTCGAATTCCACTGAAATTCCCCCCATCTATAACCAAACAGAACATGATTCTTGGTTCCTGGGTCTTGGAGAAAGGAAGTCTCTGTTTCTCAGGTCAAGTGGCAAGAACTCTGGCCTCAGAATCTCCAAAGCCAGGATGGAGTCCAGGCTGTGCCCCGTCTTAGCTGGATGACCTTGGCCCAGACTTCTCTGGGTCTCAGTTTCTCTATCTGCGTATGCTCGGTTTGGTCTAGTTTCTACAATCCCTCCCAACTCTGACATTTGATGTTCTGGGGAAACTGAGGCCCAGGTTGGGGCAGTATCTTGCCCATGGTCACATGGGTAGTAAGTGGTGACTCCAAGAGGGGGTGTGGACATTAGTGGTGACCTTGGCACGGTTGTGGGGGGTGGACATTGTTTGTGATCCCCCACTAGACTGGGAGCTCCTTGAGGGCAGGGCATGTCTTTTGCCTTTCTTCCCACCTTCAGCGCTTAGCACAGTGCCCGGCACTAAGTAGGTGCTTAATGAATGCTTGTTGACTGACCCACTGACCAACTATGCCAGCTCTGACATTCTTTGTTCTAAGGTCCTGCTCTGACATTCCATCTTCTCTATTCTAAGGTTCCTCTACCCCCAGGTCTGATCATTTGATTTCTAAAATCCTTCCTCACTGCACTACTACTAGGCCTAGCAGCTGTCCAGTCCTCAAGCAGTCGGACAGTCCAGGGGTCCAGCATGTCAGACGTTGGAGCAGCTACCTTCTGACCAGCCTAAAAGCCAATGTCGGACCCTTGGGTGTCCAGCAGCTCCCAATCCAAGCACTCAGTCTCCTTTTCCCCTAAATGGCCTGGAATGTAGTTATGTCCACGTCTTTGCCCCTTGCTCTCCTAGGACAAAGAAGCGTGGGCTCTCCGCACATCCCATACTCCCTGTGGATCTCGGGGAAGCTTCCGCATTCTGCCTCTGAGGCTCGCCCTCAAAACTGAGAGGACAAACCATGAGAAGCACATAGCAGGCAAGACTTGAGAGTCCCATCAGACCTATCAGCTACTTTGGACCAGACCAGAGGCCTTTGCTTTTGGAGGTGTGGGAAGGCTCTATCACCTCCCACTGTCTCCTGACCAATGGTCTAGTTTCCTCACTCCCCTGATCCCACTGCACTTTTAAAGTGCAAATGTCCCAAATGGAGTCGCAGAGTTGGATGTGAGTGAACAAGGTGGGGGGACGTGAGTGAACAAGGTGGGGGGAGAGGGGGGGGGTTTGTGCCTGGAATACAAGAAAGACAAATCAAGAAAGAATGGGATGGAAACAAAGGAGGGTTCCCATATTCCACAAAAGCTTTCCACTTTTCCAACTGGGGAATCAGGGAAGCCTTCACGGAGCTGGTGAGAGACGTGCTGGGCCCTGAAGAAAGAATTTAATGGCCCAAAGACCCCAGCTTCTGGGATAAGAACTCACTATTTGACAAAAACTGCTGGGAAACTGGAAAAACATATGGCAGAAACCCTCTAACAAGATAAGGTCAAAATGGGTACATGACTTAGACATGAAGAGTGATACCATAAGCAAATTAGGAGAGTGAGAAAATGTACCTGCCAGGTCTATGGAGAGGGGAAGACTTTATAACCAAACAACAGATAGAGGACATTAGGAAATGCAAAATGGATGATTCTGATTACATTAAATTAAAAGGTTTTTGTACAAACAAAACCAATGCAACCAAGATTAGAAGGAAAGCAGAAAGATTGGACACAATCTTTACATCAGTGTCTCTGACAAAGGCCTCATTTCTCAAATATATAGAGAACTGAGTCCAATTTACAGTAGAAGTCATTCCCCAATTGATAAATGGTCAAAGGAGATGAACAGGCAGTTTTCAGATTAAATAATTAAAAGCTACCTATAGTCATATGAAAAAATGCTCTAAATTACTATTGATTAGAGAAATGCAAATTAAAACCACTCCAAAGTACCACCTCACATCTATCAGATTGGCTAACATGACAACAAAGGAAAATGATGAATGTTGGAGATGTGGGAGAATTGAAATACTAATGCATTATTGGTGGAGTTGTGAACTGATCCAACCATTCTGGAGAGTAATTTGAAACTATGCTCAAAAAGGGCTATAAAAATGTGCATACCCTTTGATCCAGCAATAGGACTTCTAGGGCTGTATCCCAAAGAGATCATAAAAAAGAGAAAAGAACGCACATGTACAAAAATATTTATAGCAGGGGCAGCTAGGTGGCACAGGAGACAGGATCGGCCCTGAAGTCAGGAGGACATGAGTTCAAATCCAGCCTCAGACCAAACACTTGACACTTACTAGCTGTGTGACCCTGGGCAAGTCACTTAACCCCAATTGCCTAAAAAAAAAATATATATATATATATATATATACACACACACACACACACACTCACACATAAATATACATATATATATTTATATTTATAGCAGCTCTTTCTGTGGTGGCCAAAAATTCGAAATTGAGGGGATGCCCATCAATTGGAGAATGGCTGAACAAGTTGTGGTATATGAATGTAATGGAATACTGTTGTGCTATAAGAAAGGATGAGCAGGCAGACTTCAGAAAAACCTGGAAAGACTTACATGAACTGATGCAGAGTGAAACGAGCAGAACCAGGAGAATACCATACACAGTAACAGCCACATTGTGCGATGAACAACTATGATCGACTTAGCTCTTCTCAGCAGTGCAGTGATCTAAGACAATTCACTCATGATGGAAAATACTGTCCACATCCAGAGAAAGAACTAAGGAGTCGGAATGCAGATCGAAGCAGGCTATTTGCTCTTTTTGTGTGTGTGTGGCCTTTCCCCTTTGCTCTGTTTCTTCTTTCACAACATGATTATTGTGGAAATGCTTACATGATTGCATATGTACAACCTACACTAGACTGCTTGCCATCTTGGGGAGGAGGAATGGGAGGGAGGGAGAAAAAATTTGAAAATTATCTTTACACATAATTGGAAAAAAATAAAATACTATTTAACAAAAAAAGAGAAAATTTTAAAAATCATTAAGAACTATTTAAAAAAAAAAGAATTTAATGGGATCACAGAGCTAGAAGGGGCTTCAGAGATTATCTGGTCCAGTCCCTTCATTTTACATATGGGGAAACTGAGGCCAAAAGGTGAAATGAATTGCTCAAGGACATAAGCAGCAAGCAGCAATAACATTTCTGGCGCTTTAGAGACAAGCGCATTTGATCCTCACAACCACCTCATGACATGCTATGATGATGCCCATTTTACAAATGGGAAAGTTGAGGCTCACGCTGTGACTTGCCAGGGCCACACACCTGGTTCAGGCCCTATGGGGGGCCTTCAAACCCAGCCTTCCTGACTCCACCCCGCTCCAGAGCAGACTGCCTCTCAATACATGTGAAGGGAGTAGGTGTGCTCCGAGGATGGTGGAGGGAGATGACCCCGGGAGATAAACGACAGCTTTTGTATGCTCTACTTGGAAATAGCTGGTTTGTTTAGTTGGTGTCGATTCTGAATTTTTTTTTCCTTTTAGTGAGGCAATTGGGGTTAAGTGACTTGCCCAAGGTCACACAGCTAGTACGTGTCAAGTGTTTGGTCTGAGGCCGCATTTGAACGCAGGTCCTCCTGACTTCAGGGCCGGTGCTCTATCCACTGCACCACCTGGCTGCCCCAATGTCATTTTTTTTTTGGGCAATTGGGGTTAAGTGACTTGCCCAGGGTCACACAGCTAGTAAGTGTCTGAATTTTTTTAAAAAAGAAGATAACCCCCAAAGAGGAGATCAATGCCAAGACAAGGGCTGCAAGGCCGGAGAGTGGCACTGCCCTTTCCTTACCTATAGCACCCATGGGCTCTTTGGCTCAGACAGGAGGCGATGGCGTACTACAGAAAGCCCACATAAACACTCTATTATCATACCAAGGGCCCTGGCTCTGTGGTCAGAAGGACGGGTTCAAGATCCAGCCCCACTTCTGGACCTTGAGGTGGTGAAGGCAGTCGAGGCCTCATTTTTCGCAATTTAAAATGGGAATAGTTGTTCTCACAAATGCAGGTGAAGCCCACTGCATGCCACGAAGCACTCCATCATCGCCCTAACATAACGCATTGTTCAGCTGTGTCCGACTCTCTGTGACCCCATTTGGGATCTTCTTGGCAGAGATACTAGAATGGTTTGTCATTTCCTTCTGTAGCTCATTTTACAGATAAGGAAACTGAGGCAAGCAGGGTGAAGTGACTTGCCCAGAGTCACACAGGTAGGAAGTGTCCGCAGCCAGATGAAGAGAGCGCTGGGCTCGGAGTTGAGAAAACCCCAATTCCAATCCTGCCTCAGACATGTACTAGCTGCACACGGTCCTGGGCACGTCATTTAGCTGCTGCTGACTTGGTTTCCCCAGCTGGAAAATGGGGATAATAATAGCACTTACCTCCCAGGGTTGTAAGGGATGCAATGAGACTGCCCCAGCAGGGCACATGCATCTCAGAGTTTGGATGCTGCAGCCCGAGGGGCCCCCATTCGAGCCACACTCTCTGTAAGATCAGAAGAGTTTCTGAACATTTCCCACCGAACTGTGGCCACCCAACTGCCCTTCGGCCAATTCTGGGCCTCTCAGACTCACATGTGGCCCAAACTGGGAGGGACGGCCCAGAGAACGCGGGACGCGGAAGGTCAGGGCCGGGAGGGCCCAGAGAATGCGGGACGCGGAAGGTCAGGGCCGGGAGGGCCATAGAAAGGCAGAGTTGCACAGATCCTTGGAACACGGGCTGTCAGGGCAGAAAGGCATCTCAGAACCTTCGGTTGCTCCCTGAGCGCTGCCAGGGGTCAGCCGTCTCACCCCAGTGCCAGCCCAGGCACCGGGTGAACTCGGCCTCCTCAAGCCCACAACTCCATCTGTCCCACCAGCCTTGGCACCACTGACGGCCCAGGCCAGGTTTCAGGGCTCCTTGACCAAGCACCAAGACCTTCCCAAAGGCAAGAACTCCACATCACGCCCCAGAAAATACATTTTATTAATCTAACCTTAAAACATTGGAGCCCAACATCAGCCTACAGCTAGCTACCCAGCACTTATGTACAGGTAGGGGGCTGCCAGCTCGGCCGTGGGGCGCTATGAGCGCCGCTCTCCCTCAAGCTCGCCCACAGCATCTCGGGGTCTAGGTCTCTGTGGCCCCCAGTCCCCGCTCCCACTGCGGCCAGGCAGCCCGGCTCTAGAAAGGCCTTTGGTGCCAAGCTCACCTTTTGCTTGCCTACACTAAAAAACCTCAATAAACATATAAAAAACATATACAGTCACTTTGAATCCACAGGATGGCCAAGAGGGGCCTTCCTGCCCCCTCCTCAGGGCTTCTTCAGGCCGTAGGACAGGCCCATAAGGGCCCGGGACCCTGGCAGAGGCGGGGAATGCCAGACGGCAGAGCTGGTGCGCTTGTGGTAACGCGGTTTACTCTTGTTGAATATGTCCTCCAGCTTTGGACTGAGGATGGTCCCAAAGAGCTGGTCGATGTCAGGAGGCTGGTAGTACTGACGGATGACAGCCTGGCTGAGCTGGGTGCCTGGGGCAGGGGAGAGTCGGGGGTCGTGCCAGCACAGGGGCTCAGGGAGATGCCACCCAAGTCCGGATGACTCCCCCTCAAGACTGTTCCAAAGTTTCCCTTCTTATCCCCACTGCACCAGCAGCCCTCCCAGCCAGAACTTTCCTTTCCCTCCCCTGACCTCGGGCCCAGGCTCTCCTTTCCCCCAAAGGGCCTCCGCTCAGTGAGCCACGCCCTCTCCAGGCACAACAATCCCACCCCTTTCTCCCTAATCTTTTCTTTCTCTCCCAGGTCTCTCTGGTTCCTGAAGGAGGCTCCTGAGAGCCCGCCCGGCTGCATCTCTCTTCTTCCCCTCCCTTTGCTGAATACCTTCCAATAGCCAGACTCTCAGTCCCCCCCCCTCGCCCCCTTCCTCTCCTCAGGCCTTGCAATTCGGCCTCCAGCCTCGCCATCCCACTGCCACTGTCCCCAGCGACCACCTAACTGCCAGACCCAACAATCGTCTCCAGGTCTCTGCGGCTGATGGCGCCACCGGGCACCTTGCTCTCTCTGGCTCTGACTGCTCCTTCTCAGCCTTCTTTGTAGTCTGTACATCCCCCAGGGCTCTCTCCTGGCCCTCTCCTCTTTTCTGTCCACACTCTCATTTGGTGACCTCATCAGCTTCCATGAGTTCAGCTACCCTCTACGAGGATCACTCCCAGACCTATGTATCCAGCCCTTACCTCTCTCCTGAGTGCCAGTCCCAAATCACCAGTAGTTGCACACTGCACATCTCAAACAGGATGTCCTACCTGTCTATCTCAAACTCAGAATATCCGACGTCCAGAATTCTCTCTCCCCTCGTCTACACTTCCCTCTTACTGTTGAGGGCAGTGCCCGCCTTGCTCACAACCTCAGCATTCTCCCTCTCATCCTACATGGCCCACCGTCTCTGACACCGTCCTGCTGCGGCCACCACTCTACCTCCCCCAGGCCCTTGTGGCCTCACTTGCACCAGCAGTTGTCCTCCTAGTTGGTCTTGTCTAAAGCCCAGCAGGGCTGAGCACACCCCTCCCCAGCTCAGCCTCTGGATCAAACAGAAGCTGCTGCTGGCCATTGAGCCACACTGCTCTCCTCAGCAGACTGGAGTCCAATCTAATGGGCAAGTCACTTGTAACTGTCCAAGAGGTCAGGTCCACACTTACCGTTGGCCCAAGCAGGAATCGGCTTTCGGGGCTGGGTCTCATCGTCTGTGGAGTCATCACTGTTCAGATCCATCCCATAGTTGTCTGGGTTGATCTTGGGGCCCCCCTTGGGGCCCTGGGGGGTCATTTCATAAGAGTTGCAAGCTGGAGACTGAAGAAGAAAGGAGACCTCTTTATCTCTTCCTGCCACACTGGAGGGCACCTAGGGCTGCCAGAGCTGGAAGGACCCTTTGAGAGGATCCAGTCCAAACCCTCCCCTCACCCCACCCAGACTGATGCGGGAGACTGAGGTCCAGAGTGGCCACAGGTCAGTACTCTGAGGCTCAGTCTTTTAATCTGTAAAATGGGGAGAAGTCACACTGCCTCTAGCACAACACTGCTGGGAGTCTCAGAGGAGAGGATGTTTACAGAGACAATTATGTCGACAGAAGTTACTGTTTGCGAGGAGTCCTCTTGTGGCCAAAGGCACGTTTTCTGGGAATGTGTGAGCGGGCCCTCACAGGGCTAGTGGGGCACTGTCAGCTCCTGTTGGACCAAGTACTCGATCACTGAGGATAACGGGGGAGGAAGATGGAGAGGGCCTCATCGCGGTGTGATTTATCTAGCTAAACCCTAGATAACCCTTCAGGGAGCTCTGAGCGGTGACCATCTCCTGACTGAAAAAAGACAGAGCTAAGGCCTGGCCCGCGCTGAAGCGAGCCTGTGGAGCCTGGTTAACCTGGCGGCTGGCAGGGAGCCACTGGCTCCCCGGGCTGGTCCAGAAGGGAGGCTTTCCCTCCCTGCTGAGCTCCCCTTGGAGAGTTCTCCCCAGGCTTTCTTTCCCTGCTCCTCCTCTGACGCCACAGAATGTTGGGGAGGTTCAGAGTTTGAGCTGCCTGGGACCTTGGGGGTCATTAAGGCTATCCCCCCCATCCCATTTTGCAGAAGAGAACCCTGGGGCCCAAAGAAGCTAAGAGATCACACAGCGAATGCTCCACGCTGATAGCTGAACCCCAATGCAGTGTTCTCTGCTTGTCATTAGCCCCCCACTGGTCTCAGACACAGCCTTGGGATATAGCCATCACATGGTGCTGACTGTGCCAGGCCATCATCAGACCCCAGTTACAATACTGAGAAGATGGAATTAAACAGGGATTCATGTCAATGCAACGATCCAACTCTGCAAGGGGCAGGACCCAGGACTTTCAGGGGACAGCAAGCTCAGTGTGGGTCGGCTGAATGATGCGGCTCCCCGGAGAGCCGGGGGAGAGGCAGGTGGGCAGGGCTTCCAAAAACAGGAGGTGGCACTGGTGCCTCTGGCCTCTGCCCCACTGCCAGGCTCAGGCTACATCCCCCATAAAAGGGCAATCCAATGCCAAAGGACCTGGGACCACTGAGCCAGGAGGAGGGAAGACTGAGGGATGGCACATGTAGGGTGGGAGCCTGGGTGAGGCCACAGAGGGCAGAGCCAGGGGCAATGGGGGTCACTCTGGGCATCCCCTGACATTCAGAGCTGTCCAAAAATGCAGTGGGCTGGCCCATCAAGTGGTGGGCTTCCCATCCTTGGGAGGTATTCAAGCAGAGGCTGCATGACCCCTTGCTCCGAACACTGGAAAAGGACCCAGGGTGGGCTTGGCTAGCGGCCTAAGAGACTCCTTGGAGCCTGTCTTCTGTGGCTCTGGGCAGGTCGCGCCTCCCAGCACCTGCAGGGACTTGCCAGGGAAGAAGGGGTGGGTAGGGAGCTGCACAGGGGGGCCTCACCTGCACGTCCACTGTCACATTCAAGAACTTGTTGGCAGCCCCGGCGGTGGCGGCCTCCCGGGCCTTCTTCTCCTGCTCCTCCTGCAGCTTCCTTCGCTCCTGCTCGTGGCGCTGCTCCAACTCCTGGGGCCGACACAAAGCGTGCATGAGGCCCGGAAGCTGCCCAAGGCACTGTCCCCCACCCCCGCCCTGTCCCTAGAAGCCCGAGAGACCAGAGGCAGCAGCCTCAGAATGGGCTATGGGGGAGGGGAGGGGACACAGCAGCCATGACCAAAAGGCCCGCCCCAGGTCCTGCCCAAAAACCTGGGCCTCACCCTCTTCCGTTTCTCCTCCAGCTCCCTCTGTAATCTCTCCTTCTGTAGCCGCTGGGCTCGCTCCCTGAAAACCAAGAGCCCAACCTGTCAGTCACCAGCAGGAACCGGACCAGAGGGCTGACCCTGGCCCAAATCCCACCCCCACCCCGGCACAGTCTGCCATCTCCCCAGGGCTTAGCACACCGAGCCCCACCTGCGGGTGGCAGCAGGACAGAGGATTTGCAAAGGGGGACGTGCTCAAGGCCACCCTGAGAGTAAACGATGGAGCCAGGATGTGGGCCTGAGCATCCCCCACACGCCCCGCTACCCACGCTGCCTTCTCAAGCCCCGGGAGCAGTCTGCTGGGATCACATTCACCCTCAGTGTCTCTCTCTCACACACCCACACACTATCTCTGACACACATACTCAGTCTCATACTCATAATCTCTCACACACACACTCAGTCTCACTCATACAGCCTCTCTCACACCCACCCAAACACTCAGCCTCTCACACCCACTCAGTCTCTCATACAGCCTTTCTCTCTCACACCCACACACACACGCTCAGCCTCTCTCACATCCACTCAGTCTCACACACTCTCTCTCACATCCACTCAGTTTCACACACACACCCACACACACTCAGTCTTTCTCACACCCACACACACACTCAGCCTCTCTCACATCCACTCAGTCTCACACACACACACCCAGTCTCTCTCTCACACACACTCAGTCTCTCTCACACACACACACACTCAGTCTCTCTCACACACACACACTCAATCTCTCTCACATCCACTCAGTCTCACACACACATACCCACACACTCAGTCTCTCTCACACACGCACGCACACACACACACTCAGTCTCTCTCTCTCTCACACACACACTCAGTCTCTCTCTCTCTCTCACACACACACACACACACACACACACACACTCAGTCTCTCTCACACACACATGCTCAGCCTCTCTCACACCCACTCACACCCACCCAGCCACAGTCTCTCTGGCCCACGCAGAGGCGGGGGAGGCGTGTCTGGCGGACGGGCCCTCACCGCTCGGCCTGCTCTCTCTCCAGGACCAGCTGCTGCTCCCGCTGCTTCTGCTGCTCCACGATCCTGCGGGCCTCGGCCACCTTCCGCAGCCGCTCCTGCTCCTCCTCCTTCTTCTTCTGCAGCTGCTCCTGGTACCTGCGATCTTCCTCCTCCTGGAGGTGGGAAGGAGACGAAGCCCAGTCAGGCCGGGCCAGGTTGGGCCCCCGGCTCCCCACCGCACAGGCCCGGGCAGCTCCCCGGGCAGCCAGAGGGCTGGGCTTGGCACGGATCAGGCTGACCTACCCCTCTATAAGATGAGGGGGCTGCTCTCAACAGCCTCCAAGGTCCCTTCCAGCTCTAAAAGCAGTGGGTGCACAAGAGCCATCCTTGTGGATTCCAAAATAGGACCAGCAAACCACCCACATTTGACTACAGAATGAATATTCTGGGCCAAAGAACAGCTGGGCTTAGGCCCCCCCCTCCCCCTCAGATACAGGTCAGAGAGGTTGGGACACTCATCCCACAAAGAAGCCCAAGCCGCCTCTTCCTGGGGGGCGGAGCGCCGTCAGGGTCTTTCTCTCTTAGGCCCCTCCCCCTCTGTGGGCGGGGCCCTGCAGCATTTCTCTGGTGCTCCACTGGGGTCCTCTCCTCTGTTCCTTACCCACAATTCTGGAGGCTAATGGGATTTTACAGAAGAGGAAATTGAGGCAGGCAGCAGTGAAGTGACTCGCCAAGGTCACACAGCTACTAAGTGTGGAGGCTGGATCTGAACTCGGGTCCTCCTGACTCGAGGCCCAGCACAGCTAGCTGCCCCCCCAGGGAAGGGGAAGGGGCCTGTCTCAGCCCTGAGGATGGCCAGCCCCGCTCCCGCCTGCCAGGGCCTCCATCCCCGCCCACTGGGCTCACCTGCTGGAGCCTCTTCTGCCTCCTGGCCTCTTCCTCCTGCTTCCGCCGGGCCTCCGCCTCCTCCAGCTTCTTGGCCGCTTTCTTCCTGGCCTTCTCCTCGGCCAGCCGCTCCTCCTTTGCCTGCCGGAGCCGCCCAGCCGGTCAGCAGTCAGGTCAGGAGGTCGGGACCCCACCCAGCCCAGCACCGTCAGCGCCTCCCGGCCCAGGGCCGCCACTGACCTTCTCGTTCTTCTCCAGCTGAGCCAGCTTCTGCTCAATGCGCCTCTTTTTCTCCACCTCCAGCTGTTCCGCCCGCTCGCGGGCCTGCAGGACCTTCCGAAGGCGCTCTTCCCGCTTCCTGGGGTGACGAGGAGGAATGGACACGTGCCCGGGCTTGGAGAGCCCCCTCCATCCTCCCCCAAGGCCTCCACAGGGGCCCGAGTGGCGGGCCAGGCCAGGGAGTGGGCGGGGCACTCACATCTTCACCTCCTCCAGGCGCCGCCGCTTGTCCTCCTCCACCTTCTGCTTCCTCAGCAGCTCGGCCTCCTCCTTCCTTTTCAGGTTCTCCAGCCGCTGCCGCTCCTTCTCCTGGGGATGGAAGGGCCGGGCCGGGCTGTGAGGCAGCGGCGGAGATGGGCAGGCGCCAGCAGAGGCTTGGGTCCCCCTGGCCTCCCCTCCACCCCAGCCGCCTGGAGCACAAGAGGGGCTGTGTCCCAGGCAGGACTTGAACACAGCTCTGAGGCCAGCTGCCTCTCCATCTGCTGTAACAAATGTTATTGATGTGAACGGTGCCAAAGGAAGGGAAGCTGTGGGCACCGTGAGTGCCCTGTCTCCTGCCAGTGTGGCCTCCCAGGGCCGGCTCAGCCCCTAACCGGCCAGGTGGCCTGGGACCACTGCTCCCCTTCTCTGACATCCAAGATTTGTCATCTGTAGAATGGGCTCATTGTCCTTCACCTACATCCCTCCCACTGTGGCTGTACAGAAACCGAGGCCTGGGGCTGCCCTGGGTTCTCTTGGTGACCCCAGTCAACATCGGGGGACCGCTGATCCAGAGGGGGAAGGCACTTTGCCAAGGCCGCACACACAGGATGCAGTGAGCCGGCGTTCAGACCCCGAGAAGCTGGGGACAGTCTCATCTGGCGGTGTGGCCGAATGATCAATGCCAGTGGACCTGCCAGCCCGAGGGGGTGGCAGCCCCCTAGGTGTCTGCAAGGGACCAGGAGAAGGGGCAGGGAGTGGCGCTCACAGCCCTCGGCCATGTGAGCAGAAAGAAGATGTTGTCCCAGTGTGTTGGGAGAGCCCCCGAGGGCCTCCCTGGCCAGGCTGTTCTGGGCACCCCTTCTGAGGAAGGCCCGAGAAGAGCTGGCCGAGCCAGGCCTGAAAAATCTATCCTACGAAGAATGGGTGTACGGAGCTAAAGAAAGGGGGGAAGGGAGAAGAGGGGGTGTCACGCACAGAAGGGATTAGCTCTGCTAGGCCTCGATGGCAGGACCTAGGAGGAGGCCAACGGGAACACAAAACAGAGCTTTCTAATTTAACTCAATGCACACTTCCTTGGGGTCTACTGCGGGCAAGCATCATGCTGACAATCAGAGACACCCTCCCTGTCCTGTGATGCAGTGAGCTCCCCGCTGCTCTAAGGTGTTCGAGTAAAGGTTAGACAGATGACTGTCTGTCAGGAAGCTGCGGAGGGAATGCCTACCTCTGGCAGAACCGAGGGCTCGATAACCTCCCTAGCTCACCACGCAGACACCAGCCGAGGGATTGCTCCCTCTCTAATGGCATGGGGGAATCTGAGGTTTTCCACAAGAACATCACTGCCAACTCCCCAAAGTCCCCTGGGTTCCAAGAACCGGGCAATGAAAGAGCCTACAAATGGGCTGCTGCCAGGGTCCACTTCCCTCCCCACTTCTCCAGGGAGAAAGCTTCTCTAGAAGTGACGTGCCCCGGGAGCTTGGGCTCCTCTCCCCTTTCCCTCCGAGTGGGCCCCATCAGAGTTCCCAAGATGGCGGCCAGCCCAGCTCTGCTCCCAGAGCATCAGAAGTGCCTGAGCTCAAGGGAGAAGAGCAACGTCACCCCCAGCTCAGCCAGGCCAACTCAGAGTGTTTGAGGTACAACAGAGGAGAGCCTGAGGGCCCCGATGCTTTAAGGCACATGCTCCCTCAGGCTCCTGGGGCCAAGGCCAAAGCCTCCCAAATCAGCCGGCTTGCTCAGCTTGTAGCAAGTGGAACAGCGGGAAGCGGGACAACGGGAGAACAGCATTTTAGGGATAACTGACAAAACTGGATTTTCTTTTTCCAAAAAAAAATCAGGTATAGCCAATTTTCACCAAATTGAATCTATAAAAATCCCTGAATTTATGAAACAAAAATCCTTTCTGAAAGGATTCAGCCAGAATTGCTTTAAGCAGTTGCTCCTTGCAGCACATTTAAATGACAAACTGGGGGTGGGGGTTTCAGGCCCCGTGAGAATTCCCAGCGTGGGACCTCCCTCCACCTCTCTGCATCAATGACATTTCTCTACCAGCCTCAGAAAGCTGCCCAGGGTGCGGGAATTCCCATGATCCGCCCATGACACCACAATCAATCAAAGGCAATGCTTGACCTCAGGTCTTCCATGCCCAGGAAATCCTCTGGCCCTCCCTAAGCAGAAAGCTTGGGGCAAACTGCCTTCCCTGGGATGCTGAGGCAGGTGGCTGCAATCTCCCCCAAGCTCAGCTCAGGGGGTCATCATGAGACAAAGGTCTCCTTGGAGCAGAACTGGGACGTCACCCCCCCTCAGACAAAACTGCCTTCCCCTTTTCCCGAGGCTCCAAAGCAGGGAACCCCCCGTTCCCAGAGGGATGAAAATAGTTTCACTGATTCCTTTCAGCCACCTGCTGGGTTTTTTTGGGTCTTTAGAACATGCTGTCCCTGGAGGAAGCATCTAAATATTCCAAGGCAGCCTGCTGTCTCACCTGGACAGTAGGGATGGCCCTGAACTTTCTCAGAAAGTGGCCAAGGAGGCCAGTAGGAGCCTATCCCCGAGCGCCCTAATGCAGGTGAGCAGGAGAGACACACCCAGACAACCACCTTCCAGCCTCAGGCTGAGGGGATCCCGCAGGCAGAACCCCCAGGTGGTCACGGGGGGCCTGCGCAGACCCCAACACAAAGTTACGGAGATACAGGCCGCCCGCCCTGCTTCTCGTGGGCACTTTCCTGATTCCCAGAGGCTGCTGACGGCAGCTGGGCCATCTCTGCCCAAGATGCCAAGTCCACTTGGACTTCTAATACGAGGTTCCCTGTGCCTTCATTACCCCAGCTCTGTCTCATGGCTCTGCCCCCACCTCATGTCCAAAGGCAAGTCAATCCCACACCTTCAAAATCAACTGGCCAGAAGGTCCCACGGAATGAGTGTCAGCTTCTCAAGGCTAGGCCGGGACGCCACAGCAGGCGTGCTTGTTAGACTGAACTGAAAGTGAAGGTCCGACCTCCTTAACGAGGACTCAGAGACTCTGGGAATTAGGAACGTGACTTTGAAAACACAGCCTTTCTCACTAACACTAGGTGACAAGGTCAGTTCTACCATCCTACAGCGGGGAGCACTGTCGGCTACCATCGAGCCACGGGCCGGGGAAAAATCGGGGGCAGGGCAGGCCAGGGGGCCACTTTGTTCCTTGCTTGGTGAGAGCCCAGGCTTGAGGCCTCGATATCAAGGAGGGTCGGGGAGTGCATCGTGGCTGACGACAGTGCAAAGAGGCGCCCCGATCGGCTCGTCTGTGTGGGGCCAGCATCCGCAGGACGAGCCCTGCACGGACTTGCTGGGTGACCCTGAGCCAGCAACTCGGCCTCTTCGGGGGCCCCCTTCCCCAGGGAGTTACTCTGCTGGCACACTCACAAAGTTAGTGTTTGAACAAGTGATTCTAGCACGTCAGGAAGCAGTGGTCCAGTAGGGAGGGCAGGGATGGGTGGCTACAGTACTAAGATGGGGGGTGGATTACTTACGACAAAACCGCCCTGTGTAAAGGAGACAAGGAGGAAAGCCCGCATTAACTCCTTCAGCCACCGCAGACACCCCCACCACGCACACAGCCCTGGCCATAAATGACCCAGCCAGCAGCCTGTAGCTACCCTGCCCATGAGGGGAGGGGCTCTGCTGGCCTCCCCGACCTCTGACCCAGCCGTCTCCTCTCGCCCCACTCCCCTCAAGCCTCCGACACGCTAAGCAGAGTGGTCCAAGCTTCACCTAATCGTCATACACACTACGGGTAGGGGAAGATACGCCGTTTAATTAAGCTACTCTCCTAAGACTATTCTGTATGCAACCCACAGGGAGCATGAAGTGGAAGCTCAGCTCTTTGCCTGGGCCTAGAGTGCCAGGACCAGGGCCACCTCTTCCAGAGTCACACCAGGCCTCTGGCTCAGCTACGGGCGCTGCTTGGACCACGGCACCCCCCAGCTCTCCGGGAAGGTCGCCACCCCAAACCGCACTCCCAGCTGTCCTGTGGAACTCCCAGGCACAGGCCAGGCAGAGCAGGCTCCCTCCTGGCTGCCCCCTGCCCACCACTGACCTTGGCATCCACGTGGAGAGGAGTGTTACGCTTGATGAACGACTTCATGACGCTGGTGCGGCCAGCCGAGGTGGGCGTCATGAGCATCTGATTCTTCTGTACCGTGTGTAGGAAGGTCCGCAGGGGCCGCACCACCTGCCAAGGGAGACAGAGGGGAGGACGAAGGCGTGGGCGTGATGATGACGCGGCAGCTGCTGACCCCAGGAGAGCGAGCGTGCCTCACCTGCCTTACCTTGCTGGGAGGGCAGACGGGGGAGGGAGTCTTGGTCCTAGGAGGAGTGAGCACCTCGTCGTCGTCCATGTGGTCCCCGTTCTCACCCGGCTCGCTGACAGCCTGCTTGTAGCTCCTCTTCCGCCTGTGAGGGGCAGGAGCGGCGCCCATGAGGGCCTGGGCGGGATGACAAGGGCCCCAGCCCCGGCCCCTCCCACTCAGCTCAGAGTGGGCGGGCCTGACGGGTGGGGTGTCGGCTTCATCCCCACACCGCTTTCTAGGCCTGGGACACCTTTTCAGTCACCACCTCAAGAGGCCCAGGGGCCCACTCCCAGAGGGCTCTGTGCTGGGCCTGGGGTGGGACACAGTGAAGCAGTCTCTGCCTGCCCTCATGGAGCTTCCAATCTAGCAGGCGGAGAAGATGCCAACAGAGGGTGAGAAATAACACCCACTACTACACAATCATAAATTCTCAATGAAATCGAACAAAACTTTGACAAGCGTCTCCTCCATAAAGAAGGCTTGTCCTAGGTTCTGAAGCTCCAGTGGCAAAGACGAAACAGGCCCTGCCCTCGAGAGGCTCACATTCTCCTGGGGAATGTATAGAGAGGCATGTGTGTGTGCGCGCGTGTGCATGTATGTGTACAAGCTCATCTGAGGAGGGAGAGGACACCCCCCTCTCTACTACGAACCCCGCCCCCTCCCCCGAGCTGCCCGTCAAAGCTGGGTCTCCCATCACGTTGCCACCAGCAGAGCCTCACGAAGACAGAGCCAGGAGGGCCCTCAGAAACCATCCTATCCAACCATTTTACAGAGAAGGAAACTGAGGCCCAGAGAAGTCATTTGCCTAAAGTCGCACCGTGGGTCTAGAGAGCTGAGGGGACTGCCCCTTCCTGTCCTTTCACCTGCCCCATGAACCAGACTCTTCTTAAACGGAGATTCTGAGAAAAGTGATTTTGGAGGTGAAAAGCAAACTACATGTGTCAGGATGCATTGGGCGGGGCAGAGATCACGGCTCTTTGGAATGCCTCGACGCCCCCAAGCTCGGCTCTGAGGTTGTCTGTCCCAGCAGGGTCTCCCCCCAAAAGCCGAGCTCGTGTGGGGGCTCTCAGAGGGGCCCCGAGGGCAGGCCCCCAGCCTGGTGCCTGGCGCAGAGGAGGCACAAATTGCCTGAGGTACACGGTGGCGTTAGGGTCCGCGGGCCCCCTCTGGATGCCACCATGGGCTGCCCGGGTCGCTGGCCTCCCCCCGGTCCCTGCCCCAGCACCCTACCCGCCACCTCCCTAGCTCGCGCTCACGGTGCCCCCCGGTCATCGTACCTGACGCTCTGGGGCGGCTCCCTGGGCTCTTCGCTTTGGTACGTCTTGCTCTCTGTGGCGGAACAAGGCAAGGGAGGCCTCCCTTACACAGAGCCTTTCACCCCCGCTGTTGTGTTAGATCCTCGCCACAGATTCGGGGCACAAAGGGAGCTAACTCAGTGTTAACCAAGTGACGCCCCAGCTGGCAGGTGAGCAGGAGAGGGGAGCTCACCCCAAAGAGCCTGCTGAGGAGCCGAGGTTAGAGCCAAACCACTGGGCTGCTGGGTGCGGAGGGGCCACTCCCCATTTCCTCCCAAACAGAACTCCCTTAAACACTGCCACGCCATCCCCGGCCCCCCCGAACAGCCCCTCAAGTGGCCTCCTTCCCCTCGGTCCCACCCCACTCCTTCCTTGGCTCATGAACCTCTCCCTCATTGGCTTCCCATGCTACAGCTAGAAGCTGGAGCCCACGCCTTGCAGGTCATGCTAGGGCTGGCTGCTGCCGGCCCCTCTCCACAATGGCCCACATAGGGTGACTGCCCTGCCCGGCTTCAGGCCTCCTCCTCCTCCACACCTTCCTCCCTGAGGTACAACCCCTCACCCTCCAGACATATCAACTGCCTTAATTAGAGAAAAGCCAAGCTTTTCCCTCCGGGTCTGAGACTACCGGTGATCCTCTGCTGACGTAACAGGTCAGCTGTTCCCGGCCTGCGCCTGCCAGGGCTAGCCCCTAAAGGGACGGCCCTCAGGTGAGCATCTGTTCTGACAACCCTTTAGAAGTGAGGAAACTAAGGACCAGAGACAGATGCTCCATCAGCTTCAGTTTAACTCCCTTCCAGCAAACACAAAGGAGGAACAGATTCAAGGAGAAGGCAGCAGGGAGACAAGTGCCACCCCAGAGGTCCTGCTTCCTTCTCACGGCCCATCACCCCAGGAAGGCCTTACCGCCGTCGCCATCTGCTTGGCTTCTAGACTCTGGTTGGGCCTTCGGGGTGCTGATGGCAATCTTGTGGGCGTTGCGAGGGCGCAGCGTCCTCCTGGTGCCCTCGGGCGCCTGCAGGCAAGGGCAGAGCGCTGGGCTGTGTTCTGGCCACCTCCCTTCCCCATGAGACAGCTTGGACGAACACAGGCCCTGATCCAGGGCTCCCCCCGCAAGGCAGAAAAAGATCAGTCTGTTTAAGGGAATGACACTGCAGGAAGAGGTTGCCTCTGGTGGCTAGGCCAGAGGCCAAGAGCACACGGCCAGGGGCCCTTCCGCTGCCTGCCCTCCTCTCCCCTGAGCCCTGCCTACCTCCTGCTCGGTTTCTGTGGCATGCTCCAAGTCCTCTTCAGAGCTGAAAGGAAACAGAGAAAGTGTAAAGAAGAGCCCAGCCCCCAAACACCAGGAGGAGTGAGCTCCAGGGAGGCCACGTCTCCTCATCACCAGGAAGCTCCATTCTCTTGACCCAGGCAGAGCAATCCAGCTCATCACCCACACCCTGGGCCTCGGAAAAACTGGCCGCGGGGAATGTATGGGGATGGGCAACAGAACTCTGTTTGGAGGGGAGTGGTGAGGTGGCTGGCTGGGCTGGACCCGGGAGGAAGGTGCAGAAAGCCTGCCAAGAGGGCACAAGGTCAGAGGCTGCTGGGCCTTAAAGGACAAGCTGGAGTCTATTTGATCCTGGAGGCAGCGAGCCTCGGGAGCAGGGGGCTGACGGCTCTAAGGAAGGCACAGAGAACAACGAGGAGGCCACTATAATGGCAAGGAGAGGAGGCTGGGCAGGGACGGGCAGCACCACCCACTGGGGAAGGGTCAACACCTCCCTGGGAGGGTGGCCCTGCCCACCACCACGCAGGGGGCGGGGGAGGGGGCCTTCCGACAGCCACCGCCCTCCCAGGGCAGGCTCCTGGCCTTCCTTCCGTGCCGGGCACTCCCACAAACTGGCCACATGCCTTTCTCTCCGAGTTCCCTTCTTGTAAAATGAAGGGGTTCAGAGGGTCACAGCCTTCGAGACAAAAGGCAACTCAGAGGCCACGAGTCCAACCCTTGCCTTTTAGAGAGGAGGAAACTGAGGCCCAGGCAAGGTCAGAAGCAGAGCCCACGACACCCCCCCAAGGCCAGCTCTGACTCTGGAGCCAGGGCCCTTTGCTCTGGGCCAGCAGGACTCTTCCCCATGCTGACCTCCTACAAATCTGTGGTTCAGGATTCGGGGCTTGAGGAAGGATTTGCTACCAGAGGTATCTCTGGGCTACCTCTTCTGCCCCTGAAGGACACCGTGACGTGGGCCAGGATGCTCTTGGCAATGCTCGAGCCAAGCTCCCAGCAGCAGTCTTGCCCACGGCAGGGGGAGCTAGGGTGCATTTCAGCGACGGAGGGAAGCTGTCCCCACAGGGTGTCCTTCAGAGGCCTCCAAGGCCAGGGGGCCGTGAGCATCTGACTGTCACAGAAAAGCCGCCCACCTTCCTCCCCTTGGCTCCAGAGCATAAGTCTTCATAGGGCCTTCCAGGTCCCCACCCCCTTGTTCTTCTCTCCTCAACATGGAATTCTGGGATTGCCAATTAAGCAGCCATGGAGTGGTGAGGACCAGGAAGGGGTCATGATTCCAGGGAGGCCGAGCTGTGGGTGACAGTGGCCAGGTTGGGAGAGCGACCACAGGAGGCCAACCTGAGCCCCGAGCGGCCCCAAGCGCACGCTCTTGGCCTCTGGTGGGCACAAGCCACGGGCCATGGTGCAGTTCATATGTGGCCATGCCTGGAGAGGCCGAGGAGGACACAGCAGCCGAGCCAGTCCCAGGTGAGCTCTGGCTTCTCCTGGAAGGGTCCGGAACCGTTTGAGATGATGCCTTTTTGTCCCCAGTCCCGGGGGCATCAGGAGGAGGAGGGATCCCCTGTCTGCACCCAGAGCATGGCTCACGGACAAAGGCGTCGGTGTCTCACCTGGCTTTCCTGGGTACTTGTACATCCAGGAGCTTCTCCAGGTAGCTGTGGCCTGAAAGGAAGAATCCAGGACAAAACAGGCAGTCAGAGAACAGCAGCATGTCCTGGAAGGGCACGAGACCTGAGGTCACGAAAGGCCCGGGTTCAAATCCTTGACCTGACAATAGCTGTTTGACCATGATCAAGTCACCCTCCCCCTCTGACCCTCAGCTTCCCCGTCTGTAAAATGGAGATAGTAACACCTATAGTACCTACTCACAGGTGATACTGGGAGGGTCAAATGAGATAATGTATAGGAAGCATCTCGAAGGTGTGACAGAAATGCTTATTAATCACAATCACAAATCCGATGGAAACCACTCGGTTCTTTTCCCAAGAAGCCCAGTTGCCTCTGCGGCCCGGGACGGCAGGGATTCGGGAGACCTGTTCCTCCCAGGTTTCACCTTCCATTCTCCCTGCTAACCCTTCTGAAGTCCCCCTCGGGACCATGTGGTCTTGTGGAGAGAGCTCTAAATTGGGAGTCAAAGGAACCAGGCTCAAGCTCCAGGACCATTATGTACTGGCTGGGAAAACTGCACCAAGACCCCTGCTGTCTCCAGGCCTCAGCTCCCCCACCTGCCAAACAAAGGCGTCGGCCTAAGTCATCGGCTCTCAAGCCCTCGTTGGGGGCAGGGTGGGGTCACAAACTGGATGGGGCCCACTCTCGTAGACCTGCCACCCTCCCCAGTCAGGGTGCGGCGACTCCTCGGCTCTAAGAGCCAAGAAAGGGAGGAGAACCGCTGACAGAGATGGTGTAACGGGCCCTTCTGGCCCTCTCCATCCTGGACCGCCATGACACAAGAGCCAAAAGGCCCCACCCTCAAATGAGAGGAGTGGTCGCCTAGCTCACCTAACTGGCCCAGAGCCTCCTACCCGCCTAGGGGAGGGAAGAGCCAGAGAGGAGAGTGCAGGCAGCTGTTCTGAACTGCAGTATCTGCCCAGTCGATGAGGAGGAAGACACCTTCAAGGCCAAACAGCAAGAAACGCAAGCCAGTAGCCCTTCTCAGCAGTGCAAGGATCTAGGACATCTCCAAAGGCCTCATGATGGAAAATGCTACTCACATCCAGAGAAAAAACTATGGAGCTTGAACGCAGATCGAAGCAGACTGTTTGCTATTTTTTCCTTCTGTTTTGTTTTGTTTCCTCTTTCTGGTGGTTCCTCCTATTGGTTCTAATTCTTCCTTATAACATCACTAATGTGAAAACATGTTTAATAGGAATGTCTATGAACAGCCTACATCAGATTGTGCGCCATCTTGGGGAGGGAGGGGGAGAAAAATTTAAAACTCAAAAGCTTATGGGAGTGATTGTTGATAAATCAAAATAAATTTTAAAAAAAGAAAAAGAAATGAAAGGAAAAAAAAAAAGAAACGCAAGCCAAGAGACGACCCCAGATCTGGAGCCGTCCCAAACCACTCCCTGCCTCCCCTTGGGATCACCGGGTTTGGACATAGCCAGGGCCTCCAAGCTGACCTCGTCTAGCCTTGCCCTTTTAGAGACAGGAAAACCAAGGCCCACATTGGAAAAGTGACATGGCCAAGGACATGCAGGCGGGGAGTGGCCAGCCCAGGCTTCCTTCTACTTCATCTCTGGCTTTCTCCAGATCACTGCCCTCTTAGCTCAGCTCCCAACATCCAGAATCCCAAAGGGCCCTTATCTGGTGTGGACCGACTTGACGCTCCCTGCCTCATCCCCGACGCCTGCGGAAAGGCCTCCTTGTCCACAGAGATGCTGCTCCTGGGACCCTGAGCATTTGCCATCCCTTCCAAAACCTGCACATGCAAAGGGCTGGCTTGAGCTTCAGTCAGACTGGATTTATCTTCCCAGGGAGCTTTTGCTCTACACTTTTCCTCACTTCTCTCTCTCCTCGCATTGGGCCAGGGCCCTCGAGCACTTAAAACACCTGCAATTTGGGTCTCCCCAGTACTAACCAGGGCAGCTAGGTGGAGCAGCGGATAGAGCACAGGCCCTGAAATCAGGAGGACCTGAGTTCATATCTGGCCTCAGACACTTACTAGCCATGTGACCCTGGGCAAGTCACTTCACCCCGTTTGCCTCAGTTTTCTCATCTGTAAAATGAGCTGGAGAAGGAAATGGCAAACCCTTCCAGTACCTTTGCCAAGAAAACCCCAAATGGGGTCACAGAGAGTCAGGCACGACTGAAACGACCCAATAACAGCACTAATCTGTCAGACACACTCCCTCTCCTTCTTTTCTCCTGTTATTCCCATGCCACCGCTGCTCAAACAGCGAGCTCTTACCTACCTAGGATAGGCCCGTCCCCAATCCCCAAGAAATCTCCTAGGGCCCCAAAGCATGGACTTCATAGCTGCTTCTGCATTGTTTCTGGGACAGACCCTTGGAGAAGAGGCAGACTGAGCTGAGACCGACCCTCTCTGTCCCTCAGGCCTCAGAACCACAGCGAGACTGTTCCTCTGTGGTCCCTTCTAAATCAACCTGCTTCTTAACATGGGGCTTAAAAATCTCTTTCCTGAAATGATGACCTGACCGTCTCAGGCAGGGTGGTTCAGTGAAAGGCTCCCAGCTGGAGAGAGTCAGGAGACCTCTGCCAGCCTTCTGACCTTCCTTTCAGGCCTCGTCCCCAACGCGGGCCTCCTAAACCGCCTTCCCCTTTGAAATCAAGGAGAGGCCCCTAGGCAGGTGGCCTGAGCATCCCAGGACCCTATGGGACGCTGAAGGGAGTGATGGGCAGGCTCCCCAGCAGACAGGGAGGGCACTCTACGAAGGATGCATGATAGGACGTGGGCATGAGTCCTCTGCCCTCCCCCTCACCACAAGAGAGTCCAAGGAGCTCGCCGACACCCTCATCCTCACAACCCCATCGGACGGGTAGGATCATTCTCATTTCACAGATGGGTAAACTGAGCCAAGAAAGGCGACTCTGCCCAGTAGTCACTCAGCCGCTAAGGCCTCCCAGGTCAGGACCATCTAGGACCCACCGGGCCTATGACAACCCCCTCGGAATTTCATCAGGTGATTCTCGGACACAAGGAACCAGACGCCGCCAGGTCCAACACAAAGCTTTCCACCCTGGGAGATGGTACCTGCCCTGTCCTCGGCTGGGCCGGCCCTCCCACAGTGACTTCCATCATCCGTCACAGGAAGGGGGGGGCTCAGACGGTCCCCCAGTCCTTCCCACTTTCTCTTCTAGGAGCCCTTCCTCAATCCTGTAATCCCCTCTCTGAGCAGACATCCCAGGAACCTGAGGAGGGCTTGGGGCACCCCCACCTTTGCCAAAACCAGGCAGAGGAGGGCAGACGGGCTGAGGCAGGCAAAGGGACTGAGCTCTGGCGCCCAGGAAATGCCCCACAACTCACAGATGATGCGGCTGGAGGCTGCCGGTTCCTGTGCCAGCTTCCTGGAGGACCGTCGGGCGGAGCTGATCCGCTTCGGGACCATGGAGTACTTATGAAGCAAGGAGACCCTGTGGGCCTGTGAGGATTTGCGCACCAGGCTCCTACGCACCGACCGCCGGTCACAGTGGGAGCCCGTCGGGGTCCGGGGGCTCTCTGGCAAGTTCAGGAGGAGCTCAGTCTCTGGCTGCGGCCGTGTTCCTGCAGAAGAGGGCGCCCCGGCCAGCTCAGTCATTGCGGGCACCGCATCTTCGGGAGATGCTGGCCGGGCTATCCGGAGTTTGGCCACAGACAGAGCCGGCCTCGTGGCTTTCAGCTCAGGCACCTCAGCGGGCACCACCGAGGAGGTCTCTGGCGCTGGCTTGGGGAGGCTTTCTGCCTGCTTCTTTGGCACTGATTCATCATCGCAGCCCAAACTGAGGACAGAGGAGAGCTTCTTGTCAGCCAGCCTGGCCTTGCGGGTCGTCAGGCACTTCTCGGCACTCCGCTGCTCGCTGACGCTGATCTCCACGACGGGCACGAGCTTACCCACCGATGGCAGGTTCCCGGGCTTTTGGGGGAGCACCGTGGGGGAGTCAGGGGGCGAGGGGGCCGCCACCGCTTGGCTTCGGGTCCCACGAGGGATGGAGCCGTTCTCAGCCGCCACCAGGACCAGCCTCTCCAGCTTGTCTTTGCTCCGAAGTAGCCTGCGGCTGTGCTGACTGCTCCTTCGGCTTGTGCGGCGGGACAACCTGCAGGAGGAGGACAGCAGGGGCCCTGAGACCACGGCCGTAGGCACCGCCAATCCAGGAAGGCCTGTTGGTCAGTCTACAGCCATGTGCCAGGCATGTGCTAAGCGCTCAAGATACAAAGAAAGGCAAAAACACCACCCCTGCCCTCACGGAGCTCGCAGCGGATAAAGCGCTGGGCCTGGAGTCAGGAAGGCTCGAGCTCAACTCCTCAAAGCCTCAGACACTTACCAGCTGGATGACTCTGGGCAAGTCACTTGACCTGTTTACCTCGCTTTTCTCATCTGTAAAAATGAGGGTCTTGGACGCGAGGACCTCCAACGGCCCTTCCGGCTCCAAATCCATGGTCATGGCCCTCTTGAGGGCCTGCTGCCAGCACCAACATCATCCCCGGCCCTGCCCTGGCTTCTTGTTGGGGTCTCCTCTCCCCTCGACATCTCGTCCTTCCCTCCATATTTCCCACAGTGCCAAGCACAGCGCTAAGCGCTCTACCAGTTATCACAGGACCGCCATTTTAATGGATGGGGCCTGGAGGCTTCTAGCCCAGCCCCCTGTTTACAGACGTCTAGGGAGGTGTCACGTCTGAGGGGGGCAGAGCCGGATACTGACACCAAACCTGGGCCTGTCTCCACTGTCCTGCCTGGGCCCCAGGACACACCTACCTTTTCCTGGTTGGGGGCCTGTTTTCATCCTGAATAGAGGAAAACCGTTTCTTCCTCCGGCGGTTTCTCTGAGATGGCGTTTTGGGCATCAGCTCAGGCTCCACACTGAAGTCACTGAGGGGCAAAGAGGAGAAAGGAAGAGTCACAGAATATCTAAACTGGTCACCTCCCCATCAACGGCCCCCTCGGCCTGGAAGAGCCGCTGGGCCTTCCTGCTCGTCAGAAAAGAGGGCAAATCTCCTCCCGCTCTACCCCCATGCGCCAGCCTCACCTACATACCAGGGGTTCTGCCGAACCCAGCCCTCTGGATTTACAGTGTTCAGAGGTTAGACCTGGACCCAAGCTGGGGGGGTCCATTTAGGCCAGATCCTTCATCTTAAAGATAAGAAACTGAGCGGGGCAGCTAGGTGGCGCAGTGGATAGAGCACTGGCCCTGAAGTCAGGAGGACCTGAGTTCAAATCCAGCCTCAGACCAAACACTTGACACGTACTAGCTGTGTGACCTTGGGCAAGTCACTTAACCTCAGTTGCCTCACTAAAAAAAAGAAAAAAAGATAAGAAGCTGAGGCCCAGGGAGGTCACCTGATTCGCTCAAGCTCTTCCGTCTCCAAGCCCAGGGCTCTTTTTGGGTCCTTGACAGGCTGAAGGCTCAAAGTCTGTCTGGGACTTGGGGCACGTTTCCCCACAGGTGCCGTCACACAGAGGGCAGCTAAGCAGCACAGAGTGCTGGACTGGGAGTCAGGAAGGCCCAAGTTAGAATCTCACCTTGGACACTTAGCAGCCGTGTGACCCCATAAAATGGGGATGATAACAGCACCTACCACCTGCCTACCCTGAAGCTCCAGATAACTGAGCTTTGGGCACGGCCAGAAGAGTCCCTTTAGCCTGAATTGTACTTAGGTCGCCCTAAGATGCCCAAATCTGGTCGATCCCTCATCCGTGTCGGGGGAACAAGGATGTGGAGAGCCCCGCTCTGGCAGCCTCCTCCCCCGCCAGGGACCCCCACGGCCCACACTGAGGAAGGCTGCACGCTCCAGGGAAGACAGAGACCCTGGGTTCAAATTTCACTCTGATGTTTATGACCTCAGGATTCCCATCAGCAGAATGAAGAGCCCTGCCCGGCTTCCATCCTTCCAGCTCAGAGATCACCCCTCCCCACCTGGCAGGTGTGCTGAGTACTAACTCAAGGACGAGGAGGGCAGAGCCCAAGAGTGGGGGCTAGGGAGAAGCTCAAGACTGAGAAGAGAAAAGGGGGGGAAGGGAGAGCAGCAAGGAATTCTGGAATCTGAGACTGGCATTCCCAGCATCGAATGGTCCCCACAGCAACTGCGAGCTCAGCGCTTAGCAATGCCCTGGGGAAGCCAGACACTGAAGGAGGGGAGGGAGGCGCTCAGGCTGGTCAGATCCCTGCAGAACACAAGATCCATTCCACAGAGAAGAGAGCGTCTCACACTCTGGGCTTTGTGCAATGCCTGGCACAGAGGGAGGGAGGAAAGGAGGAGGAAGAGAAGGAAGGAAGGAGGGAAGGAAGGAAAAAAGAAAAGAAAGGAAAGAGAGAGGAGAGGAGGGGAGGGGAAGGAAGGAAAACACCCCCAAATAGGCAGAACTTTGGCAGGCGTGGAATGGGCCACGACGAGCATGCTTCTTTTGCTCATGTGCACTTTCTCGGCTCCTCTGGCTCTGCTTTGCTACGGGGGCGAGGTTCCCCATAAGGTCCCCCATCTTTACATGTTTGTTTCTGTCAGTTTTTGCCCAGTATCCCGGGCCCTGGGCCACCAGCCCTTTGCTGCTGCCCCAGGTGGGCTCCCCAGCCCTGGCCTTACCTGGAGAACATCTTCAGGGCTTCCTCCTTAATCTCCTGTAGCCACACCATATCCTTGTTGTCCACATTGCACAGAAATTCCACCAGTTTGGTGTTGCAGACCTCCAGGATGCTCGCAGAGCCCATGGTGGTCCCCATGGTTCCACCTGCAGCATAAGAACAGAAGGGAAGGGAAAAATTATAATGCTCAGGGTTTTCAACCTGGGTCACCTGAGCAGGTCCCGGAGTGCTCAGACCCAGCCTTGAAGGCCACATCCAGCCCTCCACCCTGAGCCCACTACCCACTGGCAGCTTCCTGGGATGCCAAGAACACCCGGATTCACTACAGCAGCAGTCTCGACCCTCTGATGTCTGCCCATGCTGGTGAACTTCCCTTTCCCCAGCCCAAGTCCCAAGTCTGCCCCTCTGCCTGGGCCACATTCTCCCCTCCCTCACCCTTCCTGCAGACCGGAGATATCGGAAAGGCTGAATGTTTCTAAGGAATCAAACCACGTTATAAAATCAAGTCTACTCATCCTGGGAAGGATGTGTCAATCAACAAGCCAGCCTGGTGACCACTTCCCTGTATGTGTTATCTCCCCCATAAGAATATAAGCATCCCGTGAAGGCAGGCACTGGCTTTGCTTGCCTGTATCTGCAGCCTGGCACTCCTTTCCTTCCTCCCTCCCTTCCTATTTGTCATCTGAAAATTGTCAAGCTGTCAGAGGCTTCAACAAGTCCCATTTCATTTCTGTGTCTTGGCAGAAGCTGGGAGGTCAGCACCCAGCACCCAGGACGATGCCTGGCCAGGAGAAGGCGCTTAATAAGAGGCTTGGCGATTGGCTGCAGGAGCCAGTGGAGGGTACCTCTGGGGCCCCAGGGAGGGAGGCTGGGGCAAGGAAGAGAGTACTGAGGGGAGAGGCCCGGAGGTCACACCTCACCTCTCCTACTCTCTGCCTTCACACATGGGTCAGAAATCACTGGCTGCTGAGGTCTCTGCTGGCCCTCAGTCTGATCTCTGGATCTGGAGGCAGGGGCAGACCTGCTAACTAAGGTGGGGTCGGCCTGGATGGCAGGCTGGCACTATTCTCCCTCGTGTGCTTTACCCCCAAAATGCAGCTCCCTGCTCACCAAGGTGTGGGCTAAGGACTCGGGCAGGCCTGCCCCGGGGAGGGTTCAGGGGTGTCAGGAGGAGCCCACACGGTCATTTCATGCTGCTGCCCTGTGGATGCAGAATCTGCAAGAACCAACATCCCTCCCTCTGCTGGTCTGCTGTTCTCCAGACCAGCCTCGTACCCATCGCACCACCACTCACCAATGTCAAAATGCCCCCTCCTCATTCTGATCAATTCCATTCAATTCAATGCCTGGATTTCAAGCTAGAGGGGATGCAAGCCACCAGCTGACCCATCCGGCACAGGAAGAGCCCACGGCGCAGAGAGGAACACACACAAAGGGCCAAACTAGGGCGAAGGCAGATAATGCTGCCAGGGTTCTTCCCTGATGACTCACGTCAATACCAGCCCCAACATGAGGTCAGCAGGTCTCATTAGCAAGGCGAGCCCTTAATTCCAGAACGTAACAGGGTCTGGGGGGTGTAGAGAGGGGATCAGACAGGTCTGCACACCCATCCCAAGCCTGACCGGGAACAAAACCCTTGGCTGCAAAAGGGGTTTGGGACTTCAGATCCATTATTATTACTGATAATAACAAATTTAAAATGCTTTAAAGTCTGCCAAGCACTTTACATATATTACCTCCCTTGGTCCTCACAACAACCCTGGGACATAGGTGCTATTACTGTTCCCACTTTACAACTGAGGAAACTGAGGCAGACAGAAATTCAGTGACTTGCCCAGGGTTACAGAGCTAGTAAGCGTCTGAAGACAGACTTGAACTCGGGTCTTTCTGACTCCAGGCCCAGAGTTCTATCCGCCGTGCCACCAGCTGAGGGAACATGGCACCGAGCCCCCTAGGAGGAGACAGCCCCAACATGGGACCCCCCGATGGCCAGATGGAGGGCCACAAACACTGTGACAGGTGCCAGGGAGGGAGGTTGGGCCTGGGTGGTGTTTGCTGCCCCAGTGTATCTGACACAGAGCCAACATTTGATACTCAAGCCCACAAGTGACAAAGATGAACAGCGACTCAATCCTTGCCTTCACAGAGCTTGTGGTCTAACAGGGGAGCTCTGATACACATGCGCGCGTGCATACACACACAGACACACAGACACACACACACACGTCAGTCTAATACAGACAAGAGTGTAAGGAGCCAGGCCAAGCCCTTCAGGGACATCTGGGGGACAAAGATTCCTCTCAGCCTTTGGGGTCTCTGATCAAACTGTCTGTGGGGTCCCTGGGACAAACAAAGGTGGTTGTTCACGTGCCTTCTATGGGAGGCATTTCATCAGAAGGAGAAAAAACCAGCCAAGAAACCACAGCCCGGCCAGGCCTCCCCTGGGGATCCGACCCCCTGGCCAGACAAGAGATGCTCCCCTCACTCGGACCTAAACACATCCCTGCCCCGCTCATGCTTACCAACGGGTCTGTGGCCACACCAGGGAGACCTTATCACACCTCGGGCTCCCAGGCCCCATTTTTTGGCCATTTCTTGACCACTAAAGCCAACAAGGAACCTTCAAAAGCAACTGTCCCTTTAGGCATCAGGTAGATTGTTGAGGTTGCAGAATTCCATGGGGGTTGGTGAGAGAAGGGCCAGTGAGAGAGAGACGGTGGGCAAGGCGTGAGGGTCCGGCCTCAGAGCTGGAGGATTGAGACGTCGAAGCTGGCTGGTTTTGCCATTTACTACTCATGTGACTTCAGGCAAGTCATGTCCCCATCTCTGCGCCTCAGTTTCCTCATCTGTTAGAGGAGGGGTAGGGGTGCCTAACGTTCAGATGCTCATTTCTTTTCCTCGAGGCCCTACTCTACAAGACTGCCCCACAAGCCAAAATGTCTTTCACCTCTTCGGTTCCCAGATGTTTTGAGATGTAGCCGTCTGAGACCAGGTATGGCAGAGGTAAAGCCATATTTCAGAGAGTTAGTCTCGAGATCTTTGAAGTGGAAAAAAATTCTGGCAAATGTCTTATTAAATTCTTTAAAATCAGCAACTCTAGAGAAGAGGCAGTATGACCTATTAGAGAGGGGTGGCCTCTGTCTGGCTAGACGACCAGGGCTGAATCCAATCTCAGACATCCTGGCTGTGTGACCCTGGGTAAGTCACTGAACCATTCAAAACTCCCAGATTACAGCAAAGGGGCAACCTGCATTGGTAGAGGGAGCTGCCTCATTGGGAAGTCCCCCAGACCAATGCACTCACAGATTTAATCCCTATCCCTGCAGAGAACCAGGTCATCAATACCTCCAGAGGCATTAAGGGTATGGGGGGGGGGGGAGATACTACAACAGAGGATTGAGCTTCTGGCGTGACATGAAGACACAAGTGACCTCTGAGGAAACACCCCCAAAGCCCAAGGAGGAGGGAAGAGAGGGAAGCGGGTGTGTTCGATCTGAAAGAGCCCGCCCGGAGAAATGGATCACTCCAACAACATCCCGGAAAGACATCACAATTCAGATTCCACACAAAGCCCAATCTTGGTTCCAGCAAAGTTCTGACAGAAGAAAGGTGAGGGTTTTTAGGTGTGGACTGCTGTGTCTCGAAGTCTGGCCAGCCTGTCAGTCTGGTTTGCTTCATTTTTTTCTTTAACATAATAGAACTCACAGTTGGGGCTTTTTTTTGGGGGGGGGCAGGGAGATTGTGAATGGTATTAAGAAATGACTGGTGCAAAAAAAAAAAAAAAACAACACAAAGTTTTTTTAAATTAGTGACTAGGAAAAAAAACGAGTGGCTGTAGGAAAATCCTCCCTCTACAAGGATGTGGCTTTAATTACTAAGTTCATCCACATTCAGAGGCTTCTCTCCCCCTGCCCCCCCAATGAAAACAACCCCAGGCCAGGCAGGCCCCATCCTAAGACCATAAATAACTTGGGGTCTGGCTCCTAAACCACTGTCAGCACCTGCACCTGCCTGGGGGCCAGTACAGGGCTCGATGATGGACGGCTTTGGACCAGTCCATCCAAGGCCAAGGGCAGCTGGCAAGTATTCTAAAGCTCTCCCTGGGACCCTACCCTTGCTGCCCTCCCCAGCAGAGCCCCACTTACTGGCAGGGACGGGACGGCATGCAGGAAGCCAGGCCGGGGGGGGGGACCCTCCCTCAGCCCCCCTCCCCTCCCAGTGTGGCCCCAGTCACAAGCCCCCAGTAAGGCCACCCTCTGACCAGGCGTCCGAAGCGAGGCCGGGCAGCGGGTCAAGCGGCGATCAGAGACTTAACGAGAAACAAGGAGCCTGGAGCCCACGCGGAGGAAGGGGGCTGCTCTGCGGGGGCGCACCGAGAATCAATCCCTGAGCGAAGAAGAGCAGCCTGGCCCAGAAGACCCCGGCACCCAGGCCGCCTCCGATCAGAGGCAGACACAAGAGTGAGCTTCCCGGCGTCCCACGCCTCCCGCACCGCACAGCGGAGGAGGGCGCGGGCCTCTCCCTTCCAGCGGTGACGGCTCGTCCGGCCTCGGGCGCCTGCCCAGGCATCGCACTGTCTGCCCCGCCCCAGGCCCGCAGCGCAGCTGACACCCGCAGCCAGTCGGGCCACGAGCCGCGCGAAGCACCCACTAGGTGCGGGTATCGAGGCAACGGCCAGGCTGCAGAGGGCAGGAAGGGGGGCCTGCCCGGGGCTCCAGAATCACCCCCGCCCTCGGCTGCCCCCTGGCTCGCCCCCTCGCCCCCTCGTGGGCTGGGGGCGCTAGGGCCTGCCTCAGTTTCCCCGTCTGCAAAAAGTCCCTCGCAGCTCGTAGGCTGTCATCGCGCGAGGGGGTTGGGGTGGTGTAGACGCGCCTCCGCGAGCTGGGCCTCCCAGAGGGGGGAGGGGGCCGCAACCTCACCTGGCTCGTTCCACCCGGCCCGGCCCGCTCCGCTCCGCGTCCTGCGGCCCCCGCTGTGGCTCGAAGGCGCCGCCGGCCCGGACTCGCGCCCCTCCGCCTGCCCGCCGCTCCGGCCGGCGCCCCGATCCCGGTGCAGAGGCCGCTGCCGCAACCGGAGCCGCCGCAGCAGTGAAGCGCGGGCGAAGTGACGACTTTCAAAACCGAAGACGCGGCCAATCCCGGGTGGGAAGGGCCGGGCCGCCGCCGGACGACCAGCCAATCGCCGCGCGGCTGGCGCCGAACCGAGCGCCTATTGGCCCACGCGGGTGGCAGTCAACGCTCATGGGGGGGCCGGTCAACGCAAAGGCCGCTTGCTTCCGCTTTTGGCCCTAGAGGCGCACCTGAGGGGAGGGGAAGACTACAAGTCCCGGCGTGCCTTGCGGCGGCGCCGCCCCGCTCCTTCCCCCACTCATTAAGCCGGACCGTTAGTTAGCAGACCTTTATTTACTTTTCTGGGTCTGTGTCGAAGTCTCCCTTAGATGTCAACTCTCCGAGGGCAGGCAGCTCTTTGCATCCGCGGATGACGCCCGCAGTAGGGGCTTGTGGAGGCTCGTCTCGTGTTAGGCACACCACGGTCGCTGGTCCTCACACCCAGCACCGCCATCTCCCACCTCCACGCCTTTGTCCAAGTTGCAGTCGCCCCCTCCCCACCTCTGCCTCTCAGAATCCCTGGCTCCCTCCCTCCCCCTGGTCCTTTCATCTTGACACCCCCGACCCCACATCTAGTACCTCCCAGGAGAAATTCGTTTGTATTTCAATCAACCATTGATTGAGCCCACACTGCACCTGCAGGAAGCATAAGAATGAGGATAACAAGCCAAGTCAGCCCCTGCCTTCAAGGAGCTTACATTCATTCATTCCACTGGAAAGAAAAGCGTCTACACCAATCCATGCCTGGGGGGGGGGCCCTAGAGTAGGAAAGGGGAGGGAGCAGGATGGGGAGGTCCCTGCGCCCAGGGAATGGTGGGGTTGGGGGCTTCTCTCCAGGATGGGGGCCGGGATGGGGGCCGGCTGAGGAATGTGGCCCAGCGCACCTCCAGCCTCCTTTGGGGCCCCCCTGACCACACGGCCAAGCAGCAGCCTTTCCTAGGAGAGGGAGGGATGGAGAAAGAGGGGGGTAGGCAAAGGGAGATAAAGGGGGTGCTTGGAATGCGACTGGCAGGACAGTAAGAAAACGTTCCCAGCTCAAGGCCAGGACCGGAGGGGAAGATGCCTCACACTTGTACAAGGGCAGGTGAGACCCTCTGCTTTACCCCGGCCTTGTCTAAGGCTTGGGACTTGGGGAGGGGGGTGCCGTGGGATTTCTGCAGGGCTGTCCAAGTTCATCAAGATGCAGGGAAATGCGTCAATCCTTAGCATTTCTATATAGTACCAACAAAGCCCGGCAGCAGGAGGTAGAAAGAAATTCCATTTAAGGGGCAGCTAGGTGGCAGTGGATAGAGTCTGGCCCTGGAGTCAGGAGGACCTGAGCTCAAATGTGACCTCAGACACTTGACACTAGCTGTGTGACCCTGGACAAGTCACTTAACCCGATTGCCTCACCAAAAAAAAAAAAAAGAAAAAAGAAATTCCATTTAAAATAACTGTGGATGATATAAAATTACTCAGGAGTCTCCCTGCCAAGACAAACCCAGGAACTATATGAACACAATTACAAAACACATTTCACACAAAGTCAGATCTAAACGATTGTAATAAAAACAATTCTACCTAAACTAATTTACTTATTCAGTGCCACACCAATCAAACTACCAAAGAGTTAATTTATAGAACTAGAAAAAATAATAAAATTCATCTGGAGGAACGAAAGGTAAAGAATATCAATGGAATCAATAAAAAAAAATGTGATGGAAGGGGGCCTTGCTGTACCAGATCTCAAACCAGATCACAAAGTGGTAATTATCAAAATAATCAGGTACTGCCTAAGAAATAGAGTGGTGGATCAGTGGAATGGCTTAGGTACACAATACACTATAGTACATGAACATAGTAATCGGGTGTTTGATAAACCCAAACACCCAGACTTTTGGGACCACAACTCATTATTTGACAAAAATTACAGGAAAACAGAAAAAAGTTTGGCAGAAACTAAGCACAGACCAACATCTCACACTCTGTACCAAGATAAGGTCAAAACGGGTATATGACTTAGACATAAAGGATGACACCATAAGCAAAGTAGAGGAACATGAAATAGTTTACCTGTCAGATCCATGGATAAGGGAAGAATTATAACCAAACAAGAGAGAGAGAATCATGGGATATAAAATGGATACATAAAATGGATTTGATTACATGAAATGAAAAAGGTTTTGCACAAACAAAACCAATGCAGCCAGGATTAGAAGGAAAGCAGAAAGTTGGGGGAAATTTTTTATAGTGTCGCTGATAAAGGCCTCATTTCTCAAATGTATAGAAAACTGAGACAAATTTATAAGAATACAAGTCATTCCCCATTTAACAAATGGTTAAAAGATTTGAACAGGCAGTTTTCAGATGAAGAAATCAAAGCTATCTATAGTCATATAAAAAAATTCTCTGACCCACTGAATTAGAGAAATGCAAATTAAAACAGCTCCGAGGTACTCCATCACATCTATCAAATTGGCTAACATGACAAAAAGAAAAGGACAAGTGCTGGAGGTGATACGGGGAAATTGAGACACTAACACACTGCTGGTGGAGTAGTGAACTGATCCAACCATTCTGTAGAGCAATTTGGAACTATGCCCAAAGGGCAATCAAACTGTGCATACCCTTGGACCCAGCAATAGCATTACTAGGCCTGTATCCCAAAGAGATTTTTGTTTTAAAGGGAAAGGAAAAGGACCTATATGTACAAAAATATTTATAGCAGATCTTTCTGTGGTGGCAAAGAATTAGAAATTGAGGGGATGCCCATCAATTGGGGAATGGCTGGACAACTTATGGTAGATGGTTGTGATGAAATATTACTGTGCTATAAGAAATAATGAGCAGGATGCTCTCAGAAAAACCTGGGAAGACATGAACTGATGCAGAGTGAAATGAGCAGAACCAGAACTTTGTATATAGTGACAGCAATATTATATGATATGACTTAGCTATTCTCAGTAATACAATGATCCAAGACAATTCTGAAGGACTCCTGATGAAAAATGCTCCCCATCTCCAGAGAAAGAACTGATGGAGCCTGAATACAGGTAGCGGCATACTATTTTTTTACTTTACTTTTCTTGGGTTTGGGTTTTTTTGTTTGTGTTTTCTTTCACAACGTGATGAACATATATAATTTTTATCAAATTACTTGTCTTCTCAATGAGAGAGGGAGGGAGAGAACTTAGAACTCAAAAAAAATTTTAAAGAACAAATGTTAAAAATTTTTACATGTAAATGGAAAGATATAAAAATTTTTTTTTTAGGCAATTGGGGTTAAGTGACTTGCCCAGGGTCACACAGCTAGTAGGTGTCAAGTGTTTGGTCTGAGGCTGGATTTGAGCTCAGGTCCTCCTAACTCCACGGCTGGCAGTCTATCAACTGCACCACCCAGTGGCTCTCCCACTTTCACAGGTTCTCAAAATGTGGTCGTAAAAAGCCTGAGGGTCCCTAAGACCCTTTCAGGGAATCTGCAAGGTTAAAACAATTTTCATGATAATATTAAGATGTTTTGATTTCTAATATGGTATCAGTAGGAATAACCAGCATAATCAAAAGCTCTTTGGGGCCTTGGGCAAATTTTAAGAGTGTAAACAAGGTCCTGAGACCAAAAAGTTTGGGAACCTCATCCCTCTACCAATGAAATCACTGCCCTAACCAGGAGAGTCACACAGTTAAGAAATGAATGGTTAGGAACAGCTGGGTGGCACAGTATATAGATCTCTGGCCTTGGAGTCAAGAGGCCCTGAGTTCAAATCCAGCCTGACACTTGCCGCATACTAGCTGTGTGACCCTGGGCAAGTCACTTAACTCCATAGCCTTACCAAAAAAAAAAAAAAAGTGAATGGTTCCAAAGGACCATATCCCCAAGCTACAGATGAGGAAACTGAGGTGCAGAAGAGCTGACTACCTGGTATTTACCCAGTAGGGGTCTGGGCCAGAGTTCTCCTAAACCTTCTTGGTTTCTGGGCTTTGCCCCTGCTAATTATTTCCTATTATCGATATATAGCTTGCTTTGCCTGCCGTCTCCCCCCTTACACTGAACTCCTTGGGAGCAGGTACAGTATTTTGCTTCTTTCTGCATCCCTAGTGCTTAGCACAGCGCCTGACACATAGTAGGCGCTTAATAAATGCTTATTGACTGGAGAGGGTGAGCGTCCTGCAAAAGGTCACACAGCCACAAAGAAGCAGGGCCTAAATTCGAACCCAGGGCCTCGCACTCCAAATCCAATGCCCTTTCCTTTGTTTCGGGCTTTTGCACCCTCAGGACCCAGAGAGGTGCTTTGCACACAGCAGGGCTCAAGCAATGGGCGTGGCACGGAACAGAACTTTAAAAGCCCCAAGCGCCCATAGACAAAGGCCGTGGGTCCTCCGAGCAGTCGAGCGGGAAGGAGCAGAAGGGCCCCGACCTGGCCCCTCTAGACTAACATCATAACTTCCGGTGGGATTCCCCCCTCTTCCGCCACGCCCACCGAGGCTTCCGCTTGCGGCCCCTGTAAACATTGTCGGCTTGGTAGGGGGAGGGGCTGGTGGGATTTAAGAGAGGGAGCATGCGCAGTGTAAGGACTCCCGGTTAGCGCTCATGACGCAGGCGCAGCTGGGCCCGAGGGCCATCTTGGTACAGAGTATTTCTGGCCCTGTGCTTCTGTCCATCCCCTTTCGGCCAAGTGACTTAACCCCTCTGGGCTCAGTTTCGCTATCTGTAAAATGAGCCCGTGCTCAGTGACCTTCCTGCTCCATGTTTTGGGATCCCTAGGACCTCTTTGGCCTCTGCCTCTGGAGGGGTTCATGGGAGCGGGGTTGGGGGGGATTCTTGGAATGCACTGAGCCAATCTCCTTCACTTTACAGATGGGGAAACTGAGGACCGAGGAGGGGAAGTGCTCTGTCCGAAGCAGGTACGGACCCTTCCTCTGCTTGGAAGAAGGGTTATTTTCATGTAGATCCATCTCTCCCTGTCGCTACCACCATTTCCACAAAAAAGGGAAGAAAACCAGAAACCTCTGCTAAAACATCTATGGCCCAAGAAAGCAAATTCCAGCCTTGGATTAAAAACCTCTCAAACTGCCCTCGGAGTCCATCCCCTCTGGTCCCCTGGGTCTGCTCACTTCATTTTGCATCAGTTCATAAAAGTCTTCCCATGTTTCTCTGAAACCATTCCCTTCATCATTTTACAGTGTTCAGTCACAATCATATACTCCAACTTGCTTGGCCATCCCCCAAGAGACGGAAGCCAAGACTTTTCAAAAAATGAAGGTGATAAAGGCTTCACCAGACTGCCAAAGGAACCCATGACACAAGAATGATTAAAAACCCCTGACTCTGAACCACAAGGGATCTCGGAGGCACCTGATGCGGCCGAGGAAAAAGGAAGCCACTGAGATCGGGATGCAGGTAGTGACGGACCAGACCTGGTTTGTGTAGTTATCATCCACATTCATATAGCAATTTCAGGTGTCCAGAGTGCTTTTCTTTACAGCAACCCTGTAGGTGGCTGTGGCAGCAGTTATACCCATTCTACAGATGAGAAAACTAAGACTCAAAGGTGACTTGCCCAAAATCAAGTAGCTTGTAGTTGCTGGAGCAAGCATAGGATTCCCCCCATGTCTACTGATTCTAAGTTCAGCATTGTTTACACTAAACTAAACAGTTTGTTTGGAGTCAGAGTAACCACTGTAACTCCCATAGTGCTCTGGGGTTTACATTTGGAATTTGGGTCCTGATTCTGCTCCTTACTACTGAAGAGAGGATACATAGTATGGTGGAAAGAAGGCTGGGCCTTGGAGACAAGAGAGAACTGGATTTGAATTCTGCCTGAGACACATACCATCTGTGAGACCCTGGCCAACTCGCTTAACCTCTGTTTTTCTCAGTTTCCTCATCTGTAAAATAGGGATGCAGAGGAAGCAGCTAGGTGCAATGGATAGAGCTCTGGGACTGGAGTCGGGAAGACCTGAGTTCAAATCCGGCCTCAGACACCGACTATTGGTGTGACTCTGGGCAAGTCATTTGACCCTGTTTGCCTTAATCCACTTGAGAAGGAAAATGGTGCACCACTCCAATAGCTTTGCCAAGAAAACCCCAAATGGGCTCACCGAGAGTAGGACGTGACTGAAAAACAAACAAAGAAAACTAGGGACAACAGTTGTTGTTGAGCGGATAAAGTGAAATGATATTTATGAAGCTCTTTGCAAACCTCAGAGTCCCACAGGAATGTTAATTATTCTTGAAAGATCATAACATCTTCTTTTTACAGGGATAGCCTTGGCTCGAAGGGCCAATTGTATGGATTCCGTCCTTATTGGTAGAGAACGTGAACTGCATCTGTGTGAGGGATGGGGAGAGGTGGTGAGAGGGAAGAGGGCAGAGGTCCTGCCTTGTTCCAGCTTCTCCTTTTGAGAATTTCAAGTTCTCCACAGGGCACCGAAGGGAGAGAAAGCCCGGGAAGAGGCTGACGTGAGAGGAGCTGGCCGTCTCCATTGTGTCCCTGGCCCCAGCTCGCTGGAGATGTGGGAGAATCTCCCCTTTGGATGAGACCCAGAACTCAGTCTCTGTCTCTGTCTCCTCTCCCTCTCCACGTTCTTCTCTCTCCCTCTGCCTCTCCGTCTCTCCCTCTCTCTCCTCTCTCCCTCTCCCTCTCTCTCCTCTCTCCCTCTCCCTCTCTCTCTCTCTCTGTGTGTGTCTCTTTCTGTCTCTCTGTCTCTCTGTGCCTGTCTGTCTCTGTCTCTCTGTCTCTGTCTGTCTGTCTGTCTCTTTCCCTCTGCCCTATCTGGAATATAACCTGCTATGTATACTTTATCTGATTTCTACTTTGCTGTTGATTTGCATAACTGGGTTTCTTGCTATTGGCAAGGCCTTGTTGCGTTTGTTGTGAAAACGGTATTTGGGGGGAAGGCAGCCAAGCCTTGGAGATGTAGCGTTGGATGCTCCTTTCCCATTAAATAAAAGTAGGAATCAGGAGCTGAGCTTGAACTTAGAATCCCGTTCCTTAGACGACCCCTACTGAAGGACTCCAGCCTGGTCTCCCCTCTCTCTGAGGGGAGAGCTTGGTTGAGCCTCTGGCCCAGCCTCCTGCATCCCCTCCTGTCAGGGATCAAAGGCTCCCTTGGAGAAGAGGCCAGAGATGTTTATTCTACCTCCCTCTGAGCCACGTCTAGACAGAGCCACATGGCCACACAAAACCTATGTGGCCACCACACAACGCACACCACGCACTTGTTACACAGATGAGGAAGCTGAAGGTTGTGTAGGTTCGGTTCTAGGCTCTAACAACGAGTAAAGGTTGGATTGAGGTAAATGGGTCTCCTGACTCCAATCACTCTTTAGGTTGGACCAGCTTAACCCATGCTGGAGGTGCTTAGCGTGGCTTAAATGTAACAAAAACAATCTCCTATTCAACTCTTGAAGATTTTCCTGGAGGTAGCTGGCTGGAGCAGGGGATAGAGCTCTGGACCTGGAGTCAGGAGTTCCAATGCAACCTTAGATACTTGGTAAGTGGGTGACCCTGGGCACTTCTTGTCTGCCTCAGTTTCTTCAACTGTAAAATGGGGGTAACAAAAGCACTTACCTCCCAGTACTGTTGTAGGCATCAAAAGGGATAACTTGTAAAGTGTTTCGCAAACCTTAAAGCATTATGTGAATACGAATTATTATTATTATTTTTTATTATCATCGAGGAGTTTTCACTATACTGGGATGAGCTGGCCTACCAGCTGGTCTTTCTCCACTGTGATGCCTTTTCCTCTGTGCACAGGGGGCAGGTGATCCCCCATGATGCCTGGAATTGACCCCTCCCCTCCTGCCTATGAAAAGTGTTATCTTTGCTCAGGGCCCTGCTCAGATTCACCTTCTCTGCGAAGGGCAGGCCTTGAATCTCACCAGGGGATCAGCCCATCACTCAGATTTTCTCATGGTGCTTTGCCCTGTCCCACTCTGCCTTGGGTCACACTTATTTCTGTATGTGCCCGATGCCACATCTACCATTAGATTGTAGGCTTTTTGAGGGTAGGGGTGTGTTCATGAATCCTAATTTGTAGTAGAAGCTTAATACACATTTGTGGAATTGAATTGAAATTTCTTAAAATGGGAAATCCAGCTGGAAGAGCCCTTTTGATTGGGCACACCAATTAATCAAGTATTTATTCCAGGGTGCAAAGTAAGGGCAGCATGGCCTAGTGAAGAGAGGGCTGGTCAGGAAGCCAGAAAGACCTGGGTCTTTCTGCCTCTGGTATACACTGGCTGTGTGACCAGAGGCAAATCACTCAGCCTCTCTGTTCTTTGCAGGGAAGGTGGTGACCCTCATTGTGCTATGCCCTGAGCATACCCAGACAAAAATGAAATCAATCCTGCCTTCAAGGAGCATACATTTTATCAGTCAGGAGACCACACACAAGGAAGTATAGACAGGGTAACGCAGGGGAAGGGGATGACGGTCAGGAAAGGCTTCATATTTGAGCTGAGCCTTATGAGGTTCTGACTGGGAATACTGCCCATGAGCCTCTCTCATTGCCCACGAGTGTCATGGTGCCCCAAGTATGGAGCTCACTGGGTGTCTCCCTGGTTGACCCGACTTGGTGGGTCTACAGTACGTTTTGATAACGCCCACCAGGTGGCAGCAGGGTTTCACATTTCACTCTTTCATGGGGAGGAAAGCGGGGGGTCCCACATCGCGGAGAGCTCTCTCCTTCTGGGGCACCTCCCATCTCTTAGTCAGGGCAGTATTGGGGACCATTGATCCGAGTGGACCGGTCTTGCTCCTTCTCATGCCCTACATGCTGGGCTGCTGCTCTAACCTAAAGCCGGAGGAAGTCCTTGTACCTCAAGACACTAGACCAATGCAGGCGTGATCCCGTGAGCACCCTGATGGGATTTTAGAGGGTGTATAGTCTAACCCTCTCATTTTACAAATGAGGGAATGGGGGGTAAGAGCAGTGAAATGACTTGATTAAGTGGCCAAGTCATGGCTCAAGCCCAGATCCAGGACTCTGTCCATCATTTGCCTAGTTATTTGGATTTAGCTTCAAGTCCAGAAACTAATTCCTCGAGACGACCCCTGGACCAAGAGAGTGCGTCTTTCCTTGGTAATTTGGTTAAATTTAGAGATAATCACTTACCTACCGAATGCTAATTAAATAAAATAGAGTCAAAGAGAGAAGGAAGGAAGGAAAGAAAGAACAAGAAAAGGAGGAAGAAAAAAAGAAACAAAGGAGTGAACAAAGAAGGAGAGAGCGGGAGGAAGAAGGAGAGAAAGAGAAGAGAGAGACAGACAGAGAGAGACAAAGAGAGACAGAAAGAGACAAAGAGACAGAGAAAATATGAGAGGTGAGAGAAAAGAGTGTTTGGAAATTGACCTTGTAAATGTGCTGATTCTGTCACATCAAAAACTTTAAACATCAGCATAAGGACCACAGAAAATAGTGGCATCTTGGTGGCACAATGGATAGAGCGCTGGGCTTGGAGTCAGGCAGATATGAACTCAAACATGGCCTCAGACACTTACTAGCTGTGTGACCCTGCGCAAGTCACTTAACTTCAGTCTGTCTCGGTTTCTTCGACCATAAAATAGCACTTAGCTCCCAGGATTGTTGTGAGGATTAAATGAGATAATGTATGTAAAAACACTTTTCAAACCTCAAAGCATTCTCTAATTCTTAGCTATTACTAGTATTATTATCACAAATTAAATTCTTCAGAGGCTGGTGGCTATCATAAAAGTAGATTGATGAGTCATTTAGAGGGAGAAGGGGCTTTAGAGATGAGAAACTATGACCCAGTGACAGGAAGTACGATTTAAGCTTATATTTGAAAGGGGTTTTAAAGTCTGTCTAGCTCGTCGCCCATTTTACAGATGAGGAACCTATAACCCAGAGACGTTAAGTAGTTTGTTCAAAGTCACAGAGGTGACTGAGTGACAGGTGAGACCCAGGTCCCCTCACTCAGATCCACTCTGCCATGCTGAGAGATCCTGTTCCTGGATCCTCCCGCCGTGCAACTAGGTCAGAAGCTTCAGGCTGGATGGTGGGAGAATCTTAGACTCTGAAGAAAGTGACCCACAGGCTTGGCCAATGAAGGCGGGCCTAGGGAAAGAGCTCCAGCCCCTGTTAGCCTATGTAACACAATAAACAGCGCCAACTCCAATGCCAACGCAGAGCCAGCCCTCAGGCCCAAAGCTCCCTCTCTGAGCAAGTGTAGGAGAAGGAAAGGGATGTAAAAGGAAACTGAGGTCCATAGAGGTGATCTGACTTATCCAAGGTCAGCAGCAGAGACGGACTCTGTACCCAGCCACTTCACCCCCCCTCCCCATATTCCTCTGCCTTCTGCACCCCATACCCTCTTTCTCTGGTTCCTCCTTCCACATTAAATTAAAACTTTTTGTTGTATTTTTTTCGTTGTTTATTTCATGGCTCTTAAGCCTTTAGCCCCGCCTAGTTTAGATGGCAGAGTAGGAGCGCAAGGCTTAGAGCACCAGAGAAGACCTGACTTCGAATTCTGTCTCAGACATTTACCAGCTATGAATCCCTGAGCAAGTCACTTAATCTCTCTTAGCCTCAGTTTTCTCATCTGTGAAATTGGGAATAATAATAGCACCTTCCTCACAAAGCTGAGATAATAATAATATGAACAATAACAGTATTTATATAGCACTTTAAAGTTTACAAAATGCTTTACATATATCTCATTTTATCCTTACACCAGCTGTGAGAGATAAGTGCTATGATTATACCCATTTCACAGATGAGGGAATGGAAGCAGAGAGCGGATAAGGGACTTGTCCAGGGTGACACAGGGAATATCTAAGGGTGGATTTGAATGCATCTTCCCAACTCCCAAGTCCAATGCTCTCTATATAGCGCCACCTAGAGGCCTCTAAACATATCTAATGATGTTCAGTCTTTTTTTCAGTCCTGTCCTACTCTTTATGACTCCCTTGGCAGAGATAATGAGGTGGTCTGCCATTTCCGTCTCCAGCCCATTTTACAGATGAGGAAACTGAGGCAAACAGGGTTAAGTGACTTGCCCAGGGTCACACAGCCACTAAGTGACTGAGGCCAGATTTGAACTCAGGAAGATGAGTTTTCCTGACTCCAGGCCCCCCACTGAGCCACCTACTAATTATCCTACTTTTTATCCTACTAATTATAATAAAGTTAATAATATATTAGTAATAGAAATAGTAATAACTTTTATATAACACCTACTATGTGCCAGGCACTGTGCTAAGTGCTTTACAAAACAGGCTTTAAAATATATATTTAAGATAAAAGAGGAGATCTCAGATAGAGTGATTGCCCTCAGGAAAAATAGACAGGAATGAGGGGGGAGGTAAGAATAACAGATAATAGCCATGGATGGCGTGGATGTAGGTCTTTGAGGTTTGCAAAGCACTTTGTGTATGTTGAAGGGGCAGTGAGGAGGCGCAGTAGAGAGGGCGTGGACGGGGAGTCAGGAAGACCTGAGTTCAAATCTAGCCTCAGACACTAACTAGCTGTGTGACCCTGGGCAAGTCACTTCACCCTTCACTGCCGGGTTTTGCTCCCAACTCCCGGAGTCCCTGTGGCTGTGGAATTTGAACACGTGTCAGGTTCAATGAGGCAGCTGCAGCGGAGCCTTTTTTGTGCTCTAAGGCAGGAGGAGGTGACTCCTGGCTGCTCTGATCTTCTCCCAGGCATCCCTAAGTCACCAAAGGCGAGCCGTGGCTAACTGGAAAACTCCGGTAGAAATCAAGAGTCAGACCATAGGCACACCTTGAATGAGGTATCAGAGATCACAGGAGGCCAGACCGAGACCTGAGCGGCCCTCCAGTCCAGGGGAAGAAACTGAGGCCCAGCAATGGGGGGGTGACCCACCCAAGATCACGTGGCTAGTAAGTGATGGAGTCCGTCAGGACTGAACCCTCGTCCTTTGGCTCCAGACTATGTTGACCCATTGCCCAGATGGTGAAACTGAGGCCCCCAGAGATTAAGTGACTTGCCCAAGATTGCTAGTAAGTGGCAGAGCCAGGAGAGAGAGAGAGAGAGAGAGAGAGAGAGAGAGAGAGAGAGAGAGAGAGGATATTAAACCATCACCAAGCATTTATAAAGCACCTACTATGTGTCGTTCCTCTGGCAGTGCATATAGTGCTTACCTATATAGATGCTGATTTCAGAAAATTAGTTGCACAAATAAAGTGCCTACTATGTGCACGGCACTAAGAGTGAAGAAGAGTTGTTTATTGAAATCTAAAATGCCAGCTTTCAGGGATTAAGTGGTAAAGCCCTGATTCCTATGTTCCTTTGTTGTGTGCCCTCCCACAAGCAAAGATGGGTCTGTGGCTTTACGGGCTCATTTAACTGTGGCATCCAGATTGTTGCTTTGCCCAAAGAGCCTCAGGCTAGATGAACAATGCTGGGTGTGTTGATTTATTGAATTTATTATTCATGCTGGGGGTTGTTTTCAAAGCTCACAAGATTCCTGCTGGCTGGAAACCTGGGGCTTAACCCTGACTGTGTCCCCAAAAAGCAAAGAAAACCTTCTGCAAGGCCAGAATGTTGTGCCCTTGGGTCTGGAGCCTTCTACAAAGCGCGTTTCTTTTCCTTTTTTCTCAGAAATTCCACAATGAGCCAAGGAGTTCAAGAGCACGCTCCGTCCTTCAGTTTCCTGGGAAGTATCCCAAGGTTCTTCAGACCTTACCAGGCATTCCATTTGCTTTTGTTCTCTTCCTGAATGCAGTTTTCTTTTTTCTTGCCTTTATATTTTCTGGAGCATTGACGAAGGTTGCACGTGCAGTTTGCATTATTATTTTGTTATTTTTTAGAAAGGATCATTTACCTATTTTTAAAATATCCATTTTTTCTCCCTTCTACCTCCTCCTGCAATGAAAAAAAATGTAATGAGAAAATATAGCCACACATACCAAATCTGTTGTTTGTGTCCCCAAAATGTGTCTCATTCTGTAAATTAATCCATCACTTCTCTTTGTCCTGAGGTAGACAGCATTCCTCATCACCGGTCCTCTGGAATCATCATTGGTCATGGTGTTGATCAGTATTCTTAGATCTTTCGAAGTGGTACCCAAGTTGAGCTTTGTTATTGTTCATATTTTTTTTCAGTCCTATCTGACTCTTAGTTACCCCATTTGGGATTTTCTTGGCAAAGATACTAGAATGATTTGTCTTTTCCTTCACTAGCCTATTTTACAGATGAGGAAACTGAGGCAAACAGGGTGACGTGACTTGCCCAGGGTCACACAGCTAGTGAGTGTCTGAGGGTGGATTTGAACCCATGAAAATGAGTCTTCCTGACTCCAGTCACAGCACTCTATCCACTGCGCCACTTAGCTGCCCTTGGGGTCTTGAAAAATGAGTGCCTCGTTCTGCACCTTGGGTTCATCGCTGCTCTGTCAGGAAGACAAAGCAGGGTGTTGTGCTTTATCAGTGGTTCTATGGAATCATGAATGGTCATTCCATTCATCAGGATTCTTTTTTTAAAACAAATCGTTCATTTTTATATCACCAATATTTCCTCCTGTATCCCTCCGCATCATCAGAGAGCCATCCCATATAACAAAAGAGCTATACGGAATTATATTCCCTATAACCGAGAGTCTGAGGCTTTTTTTTTCGTGGTTGAGGTTTTCAGGAAATCTGAGTCTTAGACTATTTCTCCTGTTTTTGATAGAAGAGACCTTACAGTTTCTTCCATGTTTTCAGTGTTTTGATTATTCTATAATTTCTTGCATTATGGAGTCTGTAGAATTATGATTTTCATAATTAATATAAAATGTGTAATGAATACATTAATAGATTAGACTTTTCAGAATAGCCTTTTCTAGCCTGAGTCAGACTTACAATGCACCTTGAAATGATCAATC
>NW_020953709.1:746289-810771 GCF_900497805.2 Vombatus ursinus
AGCACTCTGAGCACTATGGTGCCACTTACCTGTCCAGGCCTTAATAATAACAATATTCAATAGCAATAATGATAATAATAACATGGACATATTACTTTAAGGTTTGCAAGTCCCTGTATATGTGTTATTTTGTTCACTCCTCACGACAACCCTGTAAAATAGATGCTAATATCCCCACTTAATAAATGAGGAAATTGAGGCTGAGGGAGGTTATGTGACTGACTCACCAGGATCACACTGCTGGTATCTGAGGCTAGATTCGAACTCAGGCCTTCTTGAGAACTCCCTCTACTTTACCACCTAGCTGCCTCTGATTCAAGGATCAGCCCCCGAGAAGGTTAAATCCCTGTAGTGGACAGGTGTCCACAAGGAATGCTAAAGTTCACGCCTCATTAATTTGGATTGAGGAGGCTGCAGGGCATATTGGAAATTCAGATCCTATCTCCTATACGTCCTGGATGTGTGACCTTGGGCGAATCATTGCCCTTCTTAGCCCCCATTTTCTTATCTGTGGTATCCGTAAGATTATGAGGTTCAAACTAGATGAGGGAGTGGATGGGGCTGTGGAATTGAAGTCAGGAAGACCTGAGTTCAAATTCAGCCTTGGACACTTATTGGCTGTGTGACACACAGAAAGTCACAAAACTTGTTTCCTCTTCTGTAAAATAAGGGGATTGGACTCAACAGGCCTTTCTAGCTCCCAAGATTCTACATCAGTGTCCACTATCCCCCCAGAAGCCCCCCAAGAGCCATCCTTGCCCATGAGCGAAGGTCCATTCCCTTTCCTCTCAAAGGATGCCAGTATCCCAGTCTGGTCCCGTTACTGGGTGAGCCGAGGTAGGATGGGCTGAGTTTAGGGTGACTGCCTTTCCTTCCCATCCCCAGGCATGTCAGAGTATCAGAGTAAAATAAGAAACTCCCCAGACTTTAGAGCCCACCTGAGCCCCGAGTTCAGGATCTCACCAGCCCAAATTCTGCCAGCCCCTCTGAAGGGTTCTCGCTATCCCAGGAAGCAGCGTGGCCTGGAGTCTGAAAAGATCATAGCACTTAGTGAAAGAAGAGAATTAAGGGGCATCTAGTTGAACCGGAGGGGACTCTGGGGCCCAGAGGTTTGTCGACATGCCCACGATCACCCAGCAAGCACATTACAAAGCTGGAATTTGAAGCGTGGTTCCCTCGCTCCAAATCTAGTTCCTTTGGACTGAGCCAAAAAGGTCTGGGGTTCTTTCGATGGCTGGTTCTGTTGCCACCATGCTGTGTGGCCTCGGACAAATCACATCACCTCTCTGGGCTCCAGTCTCCATCAAATTAGAAGGCTGATTGCTAAGGTCCAGGCCCTCTCAAATGCTATGAGCAGGGCGTTATTGATGATATCATCAGCTGTGGGGAAAGAAGGGAGAGCTCCCAGTGGCATGTCTGCGCACGAATAATGTTCTCATCACTTGTTCGCTTGTTCCATATAGGAATAACTGAATCTCAGTCTTGAAGGAGAAATTGAGGGATGGGCATGAAGCTTATGGAGCCGTCCCTTGGAGGGTGAGCTCTAGAGACTGTGGGCTTTAATGATTAGGTCCCAGCTCTTAGGAAGAGCCATTCCTGCTGTGACACAGAGACAGACCCAGAGCAGTAGTTAATGGTTCAGGGCTACCTCGCAGGTCTCCGGTGGAGTGCCTTAGGGATCTGCATACGGCCCTGTGACCTTTCAACGTTTTTAGCAGTGACTTGGACAATACATGGCACATTGTAGAGTGTTCAGATAACACTAAGCTGGCAGGACTCAATCTAAATCAGCAGCAAGATGTGAGGGCCAATAAATGCTCATGTGATTTTGGGCTTAAGAGAGGCATAGCTTTCAGGAGCAGGGAGGGGACAGTCCTTCCTGCGGTGCTCTGCCCTGATTATAATTTGCCTGGAGGATTGTGTTTAGCTTAGTTTAAAGAGGTCTCCAATAAACTGGAGTATGTCCAAAGTCAGTCAATCAACAAGCATTTATTAAGCACTTACTATATGCTAGACACTGTGCTAAGTACTGGGGATATAAAGAAAGGCAAAAGACAGTCCTTGCCCTGAAGGAGCCCCCGGTCTGATGGCGCAGACAATCTGCACACATTCCGACTAGATGATTGGAGATTATCAGCAAAGGGAAGGCACTAGAATTAAGAAGGGCTGGGAAGGCTTCCCGTAGAAGGTGGAATTTTAAGGGACGTAAAGGATGCTGGCAAGGTCAGTAGATGGGGGAAAAGAGAGAGCCTTCCAGGCATGGGGTACAGGTAGAGAATGCCCAGAGCCAAGAGGGGCTTGTTTTAGGAATAGCCCGGAGGCCAGGATCTCTGAGTGGAAGAGTGCGTGTGGGGGAGGGAGGTGTAAGTGGACTGGAAAGCCAGGAGGAGGCAGGTTATGAAAGGCTTTGAATGCCAGAGAGAGCTCCTGGAGGCAATAGGGAGCCCCAGGAGTTTATTGAGTGGGGGATGACCTGGTCTGATACGAAAATCCCTTTGGCAGCTGAGTGCAGAAGGCCCCCAAGGTGACCGCCAGCACGAGGAAGGACCTTGAGTCCTTCTCAAGTGAGGATTACTCAAAGGAAATGGGGAGGTTTAATCCGAAGAGGAAAAGACTGGGTAGGAGGGTGGGTAGAGATGAGAGCTGCGTCTAAGTGTTGGAAAAGCTGGCGCTTTTCCTTTAGAGCACCGGGAGCAATGGAGAGAAGGAAGCTGCAAAGACTGCTCATTTAGGCTCGAGGTTAGGAAAAACTTCTCAGGGCCAGCACCATCCACAAGTGGACAGCGTGGAGCTTCTCAAACCAGGCTGCAGGACAGCCACTTGTTGGGTGTGCTGGTGCAAGCAAGCATTTATTAAGTTCCTTCTGTATGCCAGTAACTAGCGCTGGGGATGCAAGTACAGAGAATAAAACAACTACCCATGAGAAGCTGACATTGTAATGGGAGAGAAAATAATTGTATAAAAATCTCTGTCACTCTCTCTTTCTTCTTCTCTTCTTTCTCTCTGTCCCTTCTCTGTCTCTGTCTCTCTCCTCTATTTTCCTTTTTCTCCCTCTCTTCCTTCTCTCTCTCTCTCTCTCACTCACACACACACACACTCTCGCTCTTTCTCTCTCTCCTCTCCCCCCCTCTCTGCCCGACTCTCTCTCTCTCTCTCTCTCTCTCTCTCTCTCTCTCTCATCTCTGTCTCACACAAATAGCATAAATATATAGTGAATAAATATATATTAACTACATTGTGTATGTGTGGATGTGTATATCTATACACACAAGCACACACAAAGAGTTAAATTACAAGGCAGTTTAGAAAGGAGGGCACAAGTAGTTGGGGGGCTTGAGGGACCCTTTGTGCACAAGATGGTGTCTGAGCTGCATCTTAAAGGAAAGGAGACTCTAGGAGGAGGTGAGGAGAACGGACATTGAGGGGGAGGGAGGGAGCTAGCTAGCTAGCTGCTATGGTCTCTGCAGCTTGCAATCATTCTCTAGAAGCCATTTGCAACCCTCAAGGCACTCTTAGCTAGCATCATCATTATAATTTTCACAAACAGATTCCTCTTCTTTGTGTTGCAACCATATATGTCTGGTTTTCTCCCTTACTAGTTTGTTAAGAACCTCAGGGGAAGAGATGGCGTTCTGTGATAGATGATAAAAAACAAGCAACAAACATTTGCTTGAAAACCTGAAAAAGGGCTTTTGTTTTTCCCAGGTCTCCGAACAGTTGTTTTGACAAAGAAGCAAATCAATGCCAAAAGAGGCTAGGATGTAAGCGCTTTCCAAACAGGAGACTGTATCATTTTTTGAATCTTTGTATCCCCAAGGCCTTGCACTTAATGGGTATCTGTCAGACTTAAAGGAACAGAATTCCCCAAGCTATGGGATATTTCCATTTAAAGAGGTTGGCGAGATATTTCCGAAGGTCTCTTCCCAGCATTTGGTGATGGCGCCATGTTTGCTCATATGCCTTCAGCTGTGGCCAGTGCCTGGATTCCCACACGGTGGCGCCAGAGCACAATGGGTCGGTTTCCCAAGGGAAATCGACACGTGGAAACTGAACTATTGATCCAATGTCGCTGTCGCTCTTCTGCTCATCTCTTCTCTCCAGCTGCCGCTGTCTCCTCTTTGCCTCCTCCTTCTCCACCTCCTGTGCGCATTTAAATTACTGCGGCAAATGGTGCCATCTTAAAATGCCAGTGGCAGGATCAGTTAAGGCTTTGCAAGCAGCCATCTTGGCCAAGAACCTTGTTTTTAGCTCCAATGATCATGGCTGCCTGAGGCAGAGATGGCACAGGCCTGCCCCCCACTCCCCACCCTGGTGGCACAGGGCTGTTCTGGCTCCCCGGACTCTCCAGGTTGTTCCAAGGATCAAACGAGCCAAAATTAAAAGCTCTTGGCAAACCTGAATGCCCTGTATGACTGTCGTAATAATTATTATTATATCATTATTAGGAAACTGAGGCAAAGCCACTTGTCTAAGGTCACACATTTAGTAAGCAGCAGAGGATGAGATTTGAGCCCGGGTTCTCCAATTCTCCTCCCACCGCCTCTTCTTTTGTTCGACAAAGGACTCTGTAAATGGCACCTGTCACAATTTCTAAGTTAACTTAAAGATATGAAGAGATGTTTTGGCAGGGTTCCAAAAGCTGCAAGAAATAAGACATTTAGGTGCCAAAGTGGGGGACTAGGTGGGTAGGGGTAGGCAACCAGGAGAGGTGTTGTGTTTTCCATTCTGAGCTGATAAGCCCCTATTCCCTGGAGACCAGAGCTCAGGGGAGCAATTTCATTTTTCAGTGTCTTGATTTCAGAAGGGAAGAATTTCAGTTGCTTTGGAGGAGGGTGAAGACAAAGGCTCCTGATAGCTCTCTGGCTTCTTCAACAGACCCCAGCCTCCATTTTAAATGCAGGAGCCAGACTGCTCAACCCTGCTTGGATTGTTGTTTGTTTTTTTTTCAGATGTGTAGTTGACTTAAGCAGTACCCATAGCCCAGTGTGGCGTGGGACTTGGGGGCAGAAGACCTAGGTGGGAATCCTACCTAGCTGTGTGATCCTGTGCAAGGCAAGTAATTTCCCTGGGCCTCAGTTTCCTCATCTGTCAAATGCAGATAATAGCAGGATATTGTGAGGAAAGTGATAGCAGGTCTTCAAGCCTTATATGGGGTGTCCCAAAAGCCTGAGGGCAGGTTTAAACTTTACTAGCTTAATTATCATGTTATTATGTTCATTACTATATTACAGAACAATGTGTCATCTTCCTTCATGAAGTTTTACAAAGTAATAGGGGAGAAAAGACAAAGATGCCAGCAATCGACTGTTTTAGTTAAATGCGCCTTGGGAGAAAGGTGTGGTTCAGCCTTGTGTTGGTAGAATAGTTTCCATGTGACAAGCAGTCCCCAGAAAGGTTTATTTCTGCTACTCTCCCAAGCTTTTCTTCTCAAATCCAGCAGTCCTCCAGGCAGAGCTGACAGTTTTCAACAAAGAAATTAACCCCTCCTTGAGTGGGACTTCCCTTTGGAATTGGTGCGATAATATCGAGGATTCCTAATGTCCTTTCCTGCCTGAAAATTCTAGATTTCTACCTTTCAAAGAAGGAAGGCAGTGGCTAGGTGGGTGGAGGGCAATGAGAAACAATCGATTGACTGGCATCTGTTGCTACGTGCCAGGCGCTGTGCTGGGACAGAAAGACAAAGGAGACAGCCTTTTCATTCTCTGGGGGAAGTAACACGTGGTAAATACACAAAACAGTATATGGTTGTTTGGAGGGGTGCACTCACAACCAAAGGGATTAGGAAAGGTGACAGAGATGGAGGAGATGGAAAATAAGTTGAGTTTTGAAAGGAGTCAGGGGTTCCAAGAGGTGGAGGCCAGAACTGGCATCCAAGGCACCAGGGACAGTCTCGGCAAAGGAGTGGAGGTGGGAAAATGGAACATCGACTAGCCCAGGTTGGCCAGTGTGTGAACAGTACTGAAGAGAGACTGGAGCCTGACTAGGAAGGGTTTAAATAAAACATTTAGGAGTATCTCTTTTATCCTAGAGGCAATAGAGAGCCTGAAGTGGGGGAGATGGTTGGTCAGTCAGTCAGTCAGTCAGTAAACATTTATTAAGCACCTATTATGTGCCAGGCCACAGAGCTGGGAATACAAAGAAAGGGAAGACAGTCCCTGCCCTCCTGGAGGAGACAACGAGTAAATGATTATGTGCAAACAAGCTCCATACAGGATAAAATGGGGATAATCAAGAGAAAGAAGGTGTTGAGATCGGTGGGGAAGGGGAAAGGAGATTTTAACAGGGACTTGAAGGAAGTCAGGAAGATGGCAGCAGAGATCATGCAGTCAGATGAGCTGTGTTTATGGTGGAGCCTTCAGAAAAGACTGCCTCAAGAGAGACCAAGCTGGGGGCTTTTGCAGTGAGTGGTCCGGTGAGAGAGGATGGCGCCTGGACCTGGTGCGGCAGTAGTGTGAGTAGAGAAGAGGGATGAGTGGGAGGGATGCTGGAGGCAGGGGGGTGGGGGGCAAATCCCTTGACTCCTCAGTCTCCAGGCAATTCTCTAAACACTATAAATTGCAGCTGAGGTGCTGATCTGCACTGGTGGAAGGCATTTCCCCACAAGGAGTTCCCCAAGCCCCTGGTCCAGACCCACCCTACACCACACACCAAGAACTTTTCAAAGCTCCTTCTCTAAGGGCCCCAGAAACCACTCACTGGATATTGTCAACTTCAGTTTTAGTGGAAAGATTTCATCAGTGACTATGGAAGAAACACCCAAAGAGCTATCTTATTATGTTAAGTTTTAATGTTTTTTTGGGGGGGTGGGTGAGAGTGGGGAATGAGGGGGGCAGAGAGAGACTTGAGCTCTTGCTGATTTTCCAGTGGCTCATATTGGCCCTGGCTTGCTGCCCACCTAACAAATCCAGCTCAGCTTTGGGAAGCTTTTGCATTGACTTCCCCAAGATGCTTCCTTGCAAGATTATACATTTTCTCAGCCTGGGCCACTCCAAGCTAATAATGCATCCTTGGATTCGAAGAACATCTCTCTCTAATTAAATCAATGTACTTCTTTCTTCACATGGTTCATTGACTGACCAACATGGTGTTTCTTCAGCCTTGTTACAGGAAGCAGCCTCCTTCCAGGTCCTCCCCAGCTGGCCCCTGGACAACGCCGACCATCCTCTTGGCAGGACATCAAGTTCACCTTCAAATAAATTGTTGATCTATTTGGTTTCTCCTTTAAGGCCCTAGTGCTAGTTCTGGTACAGAGGAGAAAGGGGAACTATGATCCCATGAGCTGGGGGGGGGGGTGCCAAACTGTACATGGCTTGTATTTCCAAATGGTCACTTCATGCCTCCTACTCTCTGGGTCTCAGTTTCTTCCTCTGTAAATAAGGGGTTTGGACTAGAGGCCCTTCCAGCTGTAGGTAGAGCTAGGATCCCAGGGACTCCCCTCCTGGCTGTTCACAGCTAAGAAGGCCTCTTCTTCCTTCTTGATGAATTCCCCACATAAGCCGCCCTTCTCCCCCTCCTCCTACTTCCCCACTATTGTGGCTGAGGTTGGGAGAAGGCCCAGCGCCTTTTCCCAGTGTTGCCTGTGGGCTGGTTGGGTTCTAAGTTAGAATTAACTTCTCTTAGCAATAATGTTCAATATGGCGGTTAGGGCCAATGGGATTATTATCATATATGAGACAGCACAGTGCCTGGAACATAGTAGGTACTTAATAAATACTTATTTTCTCTCTCCCTCTCCTTGCCTCCCCTAGTTAGAGTTCAGTTTCATTAAGCATTCTATAGGCTTTTGTGACCACAATTAGGCAGCGTGTGTAGTGAATAGAGATCTGGCCTTCGAGTTAGGAAGACTTGGGTCCAGCTGCTGCCCTGCATATTAATGGTGTGACCCTGGCCCAATGGCTCAGTGCCTCGAGAAGCAGAGTACAAATACTGATTTGTATTAGAAGTGTAGGGCAGGGTAGCCCCTCAGGAGAGGCTTCCTACACCAATGGAATCACAGATCTATTTTTTAAAAGTAGGTAATATATGGTGTAGGTGCATGCTTCAGACTCAGAGGGCCTGTGAAGTGGATAGAGCACTGGTCCTGGAGTCAGGAGGATCTGAGTTCAAATCAGACACTTGACACTTAGTAAGTGACCCTGGGCAAGTCACTTAATCCCAACTGCCTCACCAAAAAAAAAATTAGATTCAGAGGGCCTGGGTTCTGATTCTGAGTCTGTGTCTGCCTACCTGGGTCAGGGTGGGGGCAACCTTTAACTTCTCTGAGATTCACTTCTCTGCTCTGTAAAATGCTGGGGCTGGGCTGGATCTCTTAGTCCCTCCCAGCTCTGCATCAACAATTCTCGTGTTAGCTCTGGGTAGGTCCTTATGGAGGATTTGTGGGAAAAAAATTGCTGAATGAGAATTGCATGAGATAAGACTGGACACAAGAGGTGGAATATGGATGTGGATAAGGTCACAGAGCCCTCCCAGAGCTGTGGAAGACCCTTTGGATTCTAACCCACCTTCTCCCAAGTGCTCATGGGACCAGCTTGTATGAGGCTGGGCAGGAACGAGAGTGTTGGAGGTTAGGGCCACATCAGCTAGGGAGGGGTCAGCTCAGGGCCAAGACTTTGGAATGGTGACCCTCCCCAAGCAGAGCCACACACAGGCGCCGACCAGTTGAGGCTGGCTGGAGAGCTCCAAACTGCCTAGTAAACAGTTGTGTTTGCTTTGGAATTAAGGTGGATCTGAGTGATTCTTCAGCTTGGGTCTTGTTGACTCTTATCTATAGAAACATCACATCACCTGGACTGGGGGGAGGGGGCAAAGCAAGGCATCAATGGCGGCTCAGAAAGAAGTTGGAGGGTTCCATCAGCCTCAGATGGAAGTTGGGTCTTGGTTGGATCTCTCCCTGTGGTGTTTCTCCAGCTGCCAAATTAATCCTCCTAATAATAATGATCTGCTGCCTGCTAATTAGTTAATTTTCCCTATTTCCCAAACTCTGTTGTAAGCATCTTAGGGACAGAGTCTTCGTCCTGACCCACACACAGTAGGTGTTCACTAAATACTTATTCATTGGCCAGGTAGAACACCCTTGGGTTGTCTCTTTGGGGCCACATTCAAATTCATCTTTCTCCACCACCACTGCCCACTGATTCTGAAAGTGCCAGTCTTTGAGCTCAAGAAAGCCTTGATTTCTGGGCAAGCATCCCCTACTTAATGTAGCAAGCTTAGTCTATGGAAACCGGAGCCATGAACTAGCCACTTTGGTACCTGGGGCAATTCTGTTGGAGAGAAACAAGACCAAGCCTCCTCGGTAGAGAAGCTGGGACAGCAGCCACCGGAGTCCTGTTGTGGCTGATTATTCTCGTTAGCCAGGTGCTCAAGCCAGCTGTTTGCTGCTGCCCTCTAAGTGTCAGGGCCTGAGAAGGCAGCATTCTCCATATTGGCACCAGAGAGGCCAGTTAGATCCATCCTCATAGAACCCTGGGTGATGAGATTGAAAACCTCAGAGTGGGCCCAGCCTCTAACATGTCGACCCATCCTTGTGAAACTGTTCTTTGTTCTGAGCTGAGAGGAGGGTGAGGGATGGAGGGTGCTTCTGTATAATGGACGATGATAGGTTTTCAGGCAAGGACAGTCAGGGGTGTGGCGTCCAGGGGCAGGTTCCATTCTCATTCGGTTGACCGTTTCACAGACACCAAAGGAGGGGTGTCAGTGGAAGTTAATTAATTGATTCTGCACCTAGCCCTGGTCAGTTTGCCGTCCTCCTCCTCCTCCTCCTCAAGGAAGAACAAAGAACATGGTAGTCCTTGCTAATGATCTTGAAATTTAGTGATCTGTTAAGTCACAGCATAGTGACAGAGTTCAGGAGAGAACTGAGCAAGCTTGTGCCTACAGGTTCAGGCCAATGAGGTGGCCATTAGGAAAAAATGATATATTTAAAAAGTATTATGCTTAAAGGACACTAGCTACTGAGGCTCCTTCTTTCAATATTATTAAATATTTCTCAGACAGATTATCTAAAAGAGACAGTGACATGGGGATGGAAGGCCAGCTTCGGAATTCAAATCCTGCCTTTATTACATCCTGGCTATGAGACCTTGGGCAAGTCATTCGATCGCTCATTGCCACAGACAGCTCTTTAAATTGTGACAGTTTTGACCATATAATAATAATAATAGACAAATATAATAATAGACAAAATTTGTATAATACTTTAATAGTAATAATAATTATTATTATAGCCCTTAAGATTTGAAAAGGGCTTTATCTATTTTAATTGTCATTGGGTCCCCACAACAATATTATGTATGACATATATGTTTTTATCCCCATTTTATAGAAAAGAATCTTATGAAATAGGTGCTGTTATAACCCCATATTGCAGAAGAAGTATATTAAGATTTGTGCAGAATTACACAGCTAGAAAAATGCCAGATGCTGGTGAAAGTGTAGGAGGTTCAATCTGAACCCAGGTTCTCCTAGGCTTCCCGTCCCAGCTCTCCTTCCCCTATACACGGGCCTGCCTCTGCTTTGATGAAGGCCACTTCCACACCTGAGAAAATGACTGGTCTGGGCCAAAAAAATAGATATTGATTTCTATATCTATCCATCTATAAGTAGATATCTCTATCTCTATCTATGTATCTATCCATAAATAGCTATCTCTGTCCATCTGTCTGTCTGTCTGTCTACCTAGCTATCTTCCTAATTTCCAAGATCTCTTTGAGTCTAAAATTCTCAAATTCTCTAGCTTTCCAGCAGTGGCACTCCCTCCTTAAAAGGTCTGTTCTCCATCACAGTGGAGTCAAGAACACTGCATCACAGCCGCCATTGTTCCAGGCCCCCACCCCACTCAAATCAATAATCATAATGCTGTGCTGCCTGGTTAGGGAGGAGAGGAATTCCATTCCCTCCTAGATGTGCCCCCTGGGGTCTTCTGCGAGGCTGTCCGAGTGGAGCAGCTAAATCAGGAAAAGGCTGCATGCATCTCAGGCTAAGCATTGGCATCCCGGCCGCACGGGAGGATGCTACCTTAAGAAAGCCAACTAAAATGGCCTCTGCTAAGCCATCTCCTCCTCCTCTCTCCACATCCCCTGGCACTCCAGCTCCTGAACAGCGTGGAACTGCATGCTAAGGACCTTTCATCCCCCCAGTTTTTCTTCTCTTTCCAAATGAGGGCCACTCAGGCATCCCTGTGAACGAGTCGGGCTCTCTTGTGTCCATTCGGAGAGTTTTTAGATGAGGACGTGCATCGGTTTCTTCTCTCCTCCTCCCACCTATTTCAGCTCCGACATTTGACTGCCGACAGGGGCTGCTCCACATGAGTGATGGATGATGCAACTGGGCGGGGGGAGGCGCTTCTGCCCTAGCAAAGAGGAAAGGAGCAGACCCCTGGCCCTAGATTTATGCATGCAGAAGAGACATCTTCAGAGGAGCCTTTGTCTGGCCAGCTGAGGTCTTAGGAGGGCTAGGGATGGCTGGAGGGGGCTGCTGCTCCCAATCTGCCCCTAATTGGGGTCCTGGGCCGGCAGTTGCCAAGATGGCTTCCCAGCTTTCCCTGTTTGTGCAGAATATGGAGGGTGGGGGGAGAGGGTCTCCATAGATTAGCATAGGATAGACCCATGCCTAAATGGGTGTATGCCTCTACGTATTTTCTGGCAAAATCAATTGATTTGCATTCCCCAGTGGGAAAGGCTGACACTCAGTTACAAAATTCTAAAAGACAAACAAAGCCTCACACGAATCACAAAAGAGCCACAAACCAGACACTAGGAAATGGATGGCAGCCGTCAGAGTTTAGGGGTCCTTACAACACTTCCCCTTCCCCGTCTCTCTCCCAGAACACAGGGAGTTTAAGTCAGCTCACATTAATTAGGGCCCAGGACGTGCCAGTGGCATGCCTGGGCTGGCCTGGTGATCTCACCGGCCTGAGGAAAGTGGTCCCCAACACTTTGCGCTCCTTCAGCCCCTTTGAACAATAAAAACAGCAGGAGGGCTGTGGACTCTTAGGGGAATTTAATACACTAGTCATAATAGTAATTTCTATGTACTCATTAAGTGCTTACATTTATGGTCCAGATCTCGGGCAGAAACAAACCCAGGATGTTCCCAAACTGCAACAACTGTTTGTTGTCAGGAGCCCAAATCTGCTTGTAACATCACTGGGCATCTGTTTACCGCTCACGGCCGCCATGAAAGGATTTTTAGGGCAAACCCCTTGAACCCTCGGTGTCACTGGCTGAGGATGTTCCCAGGTGCAGTTGTGCCTTCTCTGCATTTTACCGTCTTTAAAAAGTACTTCAGAGCTCTGAGGGAGTGCCCAGGGGTCACCCGAACTCGTGTTCACGGCTTCAAAGTCAGTTCTCTGTCCACTGATCTCTCAGGGCAAAGAGTAAAACAGAAAAAGTGAAAAAGTGCCTGTTCTCAAGAAGTTTATATTTTTATTGGTGGGACTCATCTACACAGAGAAGTAAATACAATTGGGGAGGGGGAGGAGTTGGCACAAGTAGGGAAGGTGAGAGAAGCCTTATGGGGGCGTCTGATCTGAGCCTGGGAGGAAACAAGGGACTGATTCTAGGAGACAAGAGGGGGAGTGTGTCCTGGCCTAAGGACGGGAGGAGATCAGAAGGTCTGTAGAGAGAAGAACAGAGGTCAGTTTGGTCAGAGCAGGGAGGCCACTGGGTGACTAGAAGGGTCATGGCCCCTTTGACAGAAACAGAAGCCAGGAGGAGGCATGGGCTCCATTTTGGGGCAGGCTGACCTTGAGGGGCCTCCTGCAGGTAAAGATTACAGATAGAAAGCTGGTTATGTGGGCCTGAGGTTCCAAGGAGAGCTTAGGGCTTGGTGTGTAGCCTTGGGAATCATTTGATAGAGATTGTGATTAAACCCATGGGAGCTGATGAGATCTTGAGGAGAGAAAGCTTAGAGAGGAGAGAAGGAGCCCGGAGCTCTGAGGGCCACCCGTGCTTGGGAGCTGGGGCATGGGAGATGACCCCCTACCCCAGACTGAAGAGGAGCTGCTAGCCAATAGGAGGAGAATGAGGAAAATGGCATTACCAAAACCAAGGGGGGGGGAAGGGTGGTTAAGTGTAGAGCGGCTGTGAGAAGGCAACAAAGAGAGCTGAGAATAAGTCACTGAAATGAGCAGTTAAGAGAGCTTTCCTCAGAGAGAGAAATTTCAAAGGTTGATTTTGGATGAGTGAGGATAAGGGGGTTGCAAAGTGAATGAAGGTGAGGAAATGGTAGTGGCCAGTGCAGATGGCTTTGAAAAGAGATTTAACATTGAAGGGCAGGATGCTAGCTGGAGCCATGGAGGGGTCAAGGTCAGGCTTTTTAAAGATGGCGGTTGGCATGGACAGGTTTATAGACAACCGAGGAAGAATGAATGGATAAGGAGGGATTGGAAGGGGAACAGATGGTCCCAGTTTTTTTTTTTCCCCCAGAAGAAACAGAGGCCCAGAGAGTTAGCTATGTTATCCAAGGTTATACAAATAGCCTGTGACAGAGCTGAACCAAGAGCCCAGGTCCCCTGACTACTAACTCAAAGCTCCTTCCACTAGGCAGCCAGGAGGGCCTGGAACCAGGAAGACCTGGGTTCAAATCCAGCTCTAGACACTTACTGGCTGGGTAAGTCACTTAACCTTGTTTGCCTCAGTTTCCTCATCTGTAACATAGCAATAACAGAACCTACCCCCCAGGATGGTTTTGAGGATCAAATGAGATCAAAATCTTCGCATATCTCTCTCTCTTTTTTTTTTTTGGTGAGACAATTGGGGTTAAGTGACTTGCCCAGGGTCACACGGCTAGTAAGTGTCAAGTGTCTGAGGCTGGATTTGAACTCAGGTCCTCCTAACTCCAAGGCTGGAGCTCTCTCCACTGTGCCACCTAGCTGCTCCTGAGCTTTGCAAATCTTAAAGCATTATATAAATGCTAGCTGTTCTTGTTTTCTGTCTGCTTCCATTGTTTCTCCCCTGTCCACAATCCTCCAGAGGACTTGGGTTTGGCCCCTGGTGCCTTTACGAGACAGGCTTGCTTTGGTGAATGCACTGGCTATAATTAAAGCAATTTCCTTGCCTGTCTTGTTCTGGACAACCAGTCGTCCCTCCAGCCTCCACTCCCAACTCCAAAGTATTTCTAAGAGAAGTTCCCCGCTCACCCCAGGAGAAAATCTGTCACTCCCAGGAATTCTTGAGAAAGAAATAAGAGATAAGAAAGTTCCGGAAACAGAAAATGGTGGAAGAGAAACTTTGGCCGAAACAGGAGAGTGGGAGGGTCACCTTCAAATGCCTTCCCTGGACCTGGCTGGCCTCTCTCCCCAACAGCGTTCCCATGTGCTATGGGAATGGAGAAGAGTGCTCATGGTGGTTCTTGTAGGCTCACCAGAAGATAGAAAAGGACCAAAAAACCCCACATGGGCCATGGGAGCTGGCTCAGATAGATGAAAGTGGCAAAAGGTAAGAGATTATAGAGTGTCTAACAACCCAGGGAGGCTGAGGAAAGGAGTCAAGTCGACAAGCATTTATTAAGCACCTACTATGTGCCAGGTGCTGTGCTAAGTGCTGGGAATACAAAAAAAGGTTAAAGACATTCCCTGCTCCCAAGGGGTTCACAATCTAATGGGGGAGGAAACAGGCAAATGACTGTGGACAAACAGGACCTAGACAGAATGCACTGGTGATAATCAACAGATCTGGTGGTCCCTGTTGAGGGATAGACGTGCGGGTCCTGAAAGAATTCCCTCAGACAGTCTCCAAGTTAAAGAAAGGCATTTACTGAGGTGATGCACCCAAGTGGGCCTGCTCCCAGAGAGGCAGAGCCCCAGTGGGCTCTACTCCAAGGGGGAGGCGGGGCATAGGCCTCAGGCCCCTGCTTCCCCAGGCTCCTGCTTCCCGTAGGAGGCAAAGGTGCTCAGCCAGGTCAAAGGTGTGGTTTAAATACAGTTTAATGGAATGCGGGGAAAGGGGACCAGAGAATGGGAGGAGCAGGCAGGGCTCTGAGATATCTGGGATATCAGGTAGTCTACAGGTGCTTTTATCATACAGGTAAGCAAAGAGAATAGGAGAGGGGAGGGGAAGAGTCGTTCTGGAATTGGGGTGCTTTGTGAAAGCACACAGTCAAGTCCACGGTGGGGGCTTCCATGCATGGTCTTCTTTGATCACTTTTCTGGCTGGTCACATCCGGCATCTTGTCTCCTATCTCAGGTCCTGCATCCTGCTTGCTCCGTCTGCCTCGATCACTCTTTTCCATCTTGTCAGTTTTAGTCTCGTCTGACTCTCCATGACCCCATTTGGGGTTTTCTTGGGAAAGTACTTTGCCATTTCCTTTTCCAGCTTATTTTACAGATGAGGAAACTGAGGCAGATAGCGTGAAGTGACTTGCCCAGGGTCACACAGCTGGACTTGTGGAAAGTGAGACTTCAGCTGAGATTTGACGGAGGTCAGGGAAGACTGCAGGGGAGGGTGATGAGATGAAACATTCCAGGCATGGGGACACAGCCAGTGAACATGCCTGGAGTCAGGAGAAGGAACAGAAAGGAGGCCGGCGTCACTGCATAGGACAGATGGAAGAAGGCTGGACCAGGAGGAGGGGGTCAGGATGCCCCGAGGCTCTTAGACTCCTGTCTCACCCTGACTCCCCCCAAGCACTAACTCATTTCTCCTCTTGTCCTCCAGGAATGGGGATGGGGCCCTATAAGGGAGCCAGAGAAGTCTCCTCCAGTCTCATTTTCCTCCCTGATCTCTAATGCCAGATCCCTGCATAAGATGAGAGGGGATCAAGTAGAAGGGGGTAAATGTGCCGGAGAAGGGGAAAGGGTTTCTCTGGCTGCCTTCTACCAAAAGGCCTTTTCTGTTGATTATCTCCAATGTCTCCTATCTCTCTCTTGTTGCTACTTCATTGTTTGACTGCTGTCTTCCTTATTAGACTGTGAGCCCACTGAGGGCAGGAGCTTTCTTTTGCCTTTCTTTGTATCCCCAGCACTTAGCACAGGGCCTGGAATGTAGTAGGTACTTAATAAATGCTTATTGACTGATTGACTGGCTAAAAATAAGGTTAGAACTAGACCCAGAAAGTTGGGAAGGTTTCGGGGATTCTTAACCCGGTGTCCATGGATAGATTTTAGAGGGTCCATGAACTGGATGGGGAAAAAAATTGTGTCTATTATTTTCACTGACCTTAAACTGAAATTGAGGCTTCTTCAGCCACACTGCCCAAAGGTGCCCAGCACACAAGGTTTGAGAATCCTGAATTAGCCTCCAGTGACAGCCTCTCCAAACTGCCCCCTCAGATGAACCACATGTTTCTTGGGGCCTGTCAAGGCTGACTGGCAGCCCCTACACCTTAGGACATCCTTTTTGAGACCTTGACTTGGGTACCCATGGAGGACAGGCCGTGGACTTCTCTGTAGGTCATGTTTATTGGGAGCTTGGTTCCCATGACGTTTTCGAGATGTCAAGACCTGTGCCCTCAAGGGAGGGCTAATAACATGAGCCAGTCAGTCTGAGTCCTGTGTTAAAGACGGTGCTGACCTCAATGCCGCCAAGGTTTCTGCCTCAAGCCCCCATCAGCCTAAGGTCGGGTCAAACATCCAAACGATTGCTCCTCTTGCTTTGGAAGCCATCATCTGGTCCCGGCTTGGGCCCACCATGGGAGCATCCACTGAGCGTCCTAGAAAAATGTGATCTCCAAGCTGGTGTTATACGGTCCGCTGACCTCCTGGGACTTTGTCCTCATATTCTGATTTGGATTTGATTTTCCAGAGTACAAGTTGTGCAGGTTCCTTGAAGGCAGGGACTTTGTGTCTTTTATCTTTGGGGCACAGTAAGTGCACAATATATGTTTGATAAATGAAAAAATGATAAAAGTTTGAGTGTCTTGTTTAACTCAACAGACCTAAAGAACAGGGATAATACCATGTCTTCAGAGCCTTAGCACAGACTCTTCATTCATTCATTCATTCATTCATTCATTTCTTCATTCATTCAACGAGCACTTATTAAGTACCTACTATCCCCAGAGACTTGGGATACTGAAGCATCTCTGCCTTCGTTGAATGAGAATCAGACGTGTTCTATTGTACAATAAGATTGTGGATTTAGAATGTTTGCGTCTTGACTGCTCATTTTTCTCAAGGATTGTTGAATCACAGGCCAAATTTTGGTCTATACAAGTAGCTTTGTGGCAGGTAGGTAGTGCAGTGACTAGACTGCTGGGCTTGGAGTCAGGAAGACCTGAGTTCAAATCCTCCCGCAGACACTTACTAGCCGAGTGACCTTGGGCAAGTCGCTTAACCCTGTCTGTCTCAATTTCTCATCTGTAAAATGAACAGGAGAAGGAAATGGTAAACCACTCCAGTATCTTTGAAAGAAAACCCCAAATAGAGTCATGGAGAGTCAGACACAAGTAATATTGAACCAGCCCTGCCTTCCTGGTATAAATCCTACCTGGTCATAGTTTATTATCCTTGAGATAAGTTATTGTAATCTCTTTAAGTCAGACACAATTGAATAACAGCAGCCATGAGAAATAGCTTTGATATTTTAGAGCCATGAGTGTTTATTTCCTTTTTAGCAATAGTTCTGAATTCAGAATGCTGCCAATACCACGCTTGCATGTTAGCATGGTGCAAGATGTGGCCTGTCCAGTGGTTCATTGCAGAATAAGAAAGGTGGATTTGATTTATTTCACTCCTAACTTTGGCTCCAGGGTATTAGAAACTAGAATAGTAGATAAAACCAGGAGTGTTGGAGAAAGTTGGTGGAATGTGAGCTCCCTGAGGGCAGGCACTGTAGCCCAGAATCTAGCCAGGTGCCAGATGCAGAGAGACAGTAATGGGTCATAGTTCCTTCTATCCTGTGTCATGCCCAAGGCACTAACTGACCACCCAGACAGATGACCTGCCTTAGTGCCCCACAGTACCAAGAGTATTGATTCTCCGTGTAGTATAAACACTGGATCCCTGAAAGCCCCAATTTACACAGTTTAATCATCAGCTAAATTACACATGAAATTGTTACTTATAAACATGGAAGTGTAAATCATTAAACTCCGGTTAAGCCCAATCTTGGGGAGAGGACTGTGAGAGAGCACCCTGATTCCAAATCCCAACCACTTTTTTAAACCAAAGCTATAGACTCTTCATCTTTGGACTTGTTATTTTTAGTTGTTACAGATGGTTCCCTTTTGAACTACTTCTTTCATCCTAATCCCTGGAAGAGCTGGGAAATGTTTTGCAAACAATACCCTTCTTCTTTTTCAAACATCCCAGTTATTTACCACATACCTCCCACATTGAACCCTTCCAGTAAGGAAGAAAAACAATTGAGTAAAATTCACCAATAAAACAACTGGGACCGATAACATCGACTACAGAGGACACCTGTGGTCTTCTGCCTCTCTCCCCCAAGGATGGACGTGGGTCATGTTCTCTTTTCTCTGGAACACAGAGTGCTCCGTCCAGTTCATGCTGGTTGTTTTCATTCCAATTGCTGTCGTCATGTGTCTCCTGTTCCCTCTGGATCAGTTCATTTAAATTTTCCCACGTTTCTCTGAATTCTGCATGTTTGTCATTGGCTTATTTGCATTCTAAAAATAGTTATAATAATAGTAATAACATTCATATGCAACTGTTTTGTTCAGTCATTTCCCAACCGAAGGGGCCAAGAGTCAGGATTGCCAGCTTTGCTGGCAGGGGGACCTTCCTGATTTTAGAAGAAAGCAAAGGACTCCGAATGAGGGGTGGGTTCCAAATGGCAACCTTCTGGGACGATAGGGACAAGAACCATACAAGCATAGAAGGTTTGCAGTATCTGCAGTAGTGAAGCGGAACAAAGATGGCAGCTCTGAAAATGTTGTAAAGTGTTAGCCTTTCAGCTCAGCACTCCTTTCTTTGCTCAGACAAAGAGCCCAGAGCCCAGCCCGAGCCTTTCCCACGTTCTGCGGCTGTGGCTACGTGCCAGAGTCGAGAAGGAGAGACAGAGAAAGACAGAGAGAGATAGAGACAGTGACCAAGAGACAGAGACAGAGCTGCAGAGCCAAACAGAGCCTAAGCTGACCCAGGCCCAACCATGCCCCATCCCAAGTCTAGCCACCGATCATCTGGTTGCACCAGTCTTTTAGTCTTTGCCATAATTCTGGGCATACTCTAAGGACGGAGCTTCATTGACTAGGAGCCTTTACACCTGTATTCTGTCTTCCAGGTGTGTCCCTCATACCTGCCCTCTTGCCAGGCTTCAGTAGAGAACAAAGCAATGCATTGTGCATGGGACTTTGATATGGTCCCTTGGGGGCTTTCCCTAAAGAAGCCAAGAAGGTGGGACAAGGAGAAGCCTCAGGGACAAAGAGGCCACCCAGCAGGGAACAGAAGATGAGCTCCTGTTCTCAGGGGACCAGTTAGATCATGTCTCAATGTTGCTGGAAGGCAGGTCTCAACAGATGAGAAATGAGGGGTGTCTCTCCCACCCCACTGTAGCCATAGAGACAGCAGTCTAGAGGCCGTCACCCACTTCCCAAGGTTAGGTCTCTGTGTCTCTCCTTTCAAGTCAACTTTTCCCCAGGTGCCTCTAACAGAATCCTTTGGATTCCTCTAGAGCTGATTACACTCTTTTGGGTCTTGGGTATCCCAGGGGGATCCCAGGGGGAGGAGGCTCTGAATCTGTCCTTCAGGGGTTACACCATGGGGGCATACTTGTGGAGACATTGTGACATTTCCTCTTCCCCCTCGGGCCACCGGCCCTGACCCCTTCCCACACTTTGGGTGGGTAGGGCTGCCTGCAGGAGGACAAGATGGGGACCAGGTAAAGTGAGCAGGGGTATGGCACGGTGGGGGGTGGGGAGAGGTGGGGGGGAAGAGGGGAGGGGATACTCGCCTGCTCATTCGTCCCTGCCTTCCCCCTCTCGCCTCTTTTTGCTTTTGGATAAGAAAAGCCAAGGGAGCCCGGGTGACATAAGAAATGAAGAAGGAACTGATAGGGTCAGAAATATTGACCATGCGACTATCGCTGGAGCCGGGTCACAAGGAAGGAACATTCTTTTTGCTTTGGGGGCATCATAATCATTATCAGCAATAGTAACAACAACATCTGTACAGCTAAGTTTGCAAAGCCGGTCCAGGCAAAAATACAAATAGTGGTGTGGTAGTGGAATTTACCCTGGAGAAGCTCTGAGATAAGGTCTAAGCTTGGAAGGGACTGTTGAGACAGTTTTCCATGGAAGCTCTGGGGCTATGGGAGGGTGGGGTAAGGCCTGGTATTTGATCCGCTTCAGAGGGTGGGGCTTGCGAATGTCTGTGATTTTGAAGAAGGGAGAGACTGCCTGGCATTTTGGACAGAAAGTTGGTTTCTGAGTCTGGAAGACCCGGATTCGAGTCCCATCTCTGAGGCCCATCGGCAAGTCTCTTAACCTCTTCATATCCTCCCTGTCCCAGGCATCTCTGGGATTCTAAGTTGGAGAAAGTGCCTACCTGCATTGGGAGTGAATTTCTTCACTTTGGAGATTCTAATGCTAATGGAATCATGAGACTGGCTCCTATGCAGTTATAAAGAAGGGGTTCCTATAGGCATAATTTGGGGAACACACCTGGAGACCCTGGGGTTCAAAGTAAGCTTAGGTTGGGCACATCAGAACATTTGATTATCTCAGTGGCAGGTTCCGCTCCAGGAGAATAGAGAAGGCTGTCTTGGTGGGGAAGCGATGTGGTTGAGCCAGGGAGTGGCCTGAGTAGGGCAGTGATGGTAACCCCATTGAAGGGATGGTAACCCTACCCATCTGAAGGGTCCTCCTCTGTCTCCTGGCTGGATCCTCCTCCAGGGGCCCCTCAGGGCTCTGCCCTGGGCCCTCTTCTCTTCTTCATTTCTATTCTACTTCATTTGGGGACTTCTTCAGCTCTCACGGATTTGATTATTATCCTTTTGCTGAGGATTTTCAAATTCCCCCAGCTTGTCCCATCCTCTACTGACCTCCATCTGCTTATCAGACACCTCAATCTGAATGTCCAGTAGACATCTTAAACTCAACACATCCCAAACAGAACCATTATCTGCCCTCCCCCACACACCCCTTCTACCTTCCCTGTTACTGTAAAGGAACCACCATCTTTCCAGTCCTCAAGGCTGACAGTCCAGGAGTCAGCTTGGAGTCCCTACTACCTCTCACCCCAATGTCCAATCTGTTGCCAAGGCCTGTGGATTTCACCTTTTCAGCATTTCTCCCTCCCTTCCACCCCCTTCCCTCCTTGGACCGCTGGCCCCACTCTGGTGCAAGCCCTCACCAGTTGTTTCATGCACAAGACCCCTCATGTCGGGGTTCCGGATGTTCTTTGACTGTCCCCTGTGCCTGGAAGCATTCCCTCTCCTCAGCTGACCACTGACCTCTCCAGTTTCCTTTAAAGTCCCAGCTAAAATCCCACCTTCTAGCCTTCCACAAACCCTCAGAATTCCAATGCCTAGCCTCTGTTATTATCTCCTGATTATCTGGCAAACAGCTTGCTTTGAATATATTTGTTTGGAGGTTGACTCCTTGGTTAGACGGTAAGCTCCTGGACGTCTTTTGCCTCTTTTTGTATCCTCAGCACTTAGCACAGCGCCTGCCTGGCATGTAGTAGTGCTTGATAAAGGTTTATTGATTAACTGAGGAGAACAGTTTTGGCAGTGTGGGTAAATGAGGAAAGAGCAGGAGGATAGTTATGGGGGAGGTGGGCAGAAAAGGAAGACAGGTGTGGGGATATGATGAACTGAGAAGCTGAGGAACCAAGGCGGGGGCACAGTGGCCAGGCTGGGCACAAGAGGATGGGATGCGAGCGTAGGTGTGTCACTGATGACTGCTGTGGCTGCAGATGGGAGCTGGGGTCACAGACGACCTGGGGGGTCATTTCTTCCTAGTAGGTGCCACCCATGCCAGGTAATGTAGCAGACGTTTCCTTCGGACTCAGCTGCCATAACCTGGCTATGCTGAGTGGTCGTGACCTCTGGTGATGCCCTGTATCCCCCTGGAGGACAGGGAGCCTTTCTCTGTGGAGGGGAGAGTCAGGTAAAACCAAACAAACATTGAATTAGGCAGATAGGTGGAGTAGTGAATAGAGCCCTAGGCTGGGTGGAGTCAGGAAGACTTGAGTTCAAATTCGACCTCAGATTGTTGCCAGCTCTGTAATCCAGTTCCAGTCACTTAGTGTCTCCCTGCCTCAGTTTCCTCCTCTGTAAATGAGAGGGTCAGACTTATAAGGTCCCTTCTGGCTCCAAATCTATGACCCTTTCACAGGTGAGCCAGGAGCCTTGGATTTCCATCCTGGTTCCACCACAGTCACTAACAAGTCGCAGCCCCTTTTGGGACCTTCAACTTCCTTATCTGTTGGGTTGAAGGCGAGGGGAAGGTTGTACCAAGTGATCTCAAAGATTCCTGCGGCTCTGGCTCATTTTGCTGGCTTCTGAAGATGAGAGATATTAGCTGAACCAATCCGGTGGGAACAGAAGCCTTCTGGGGAGAGAGAACAAAGTCAATATTCTACCCATTCCATTCCTTGTTAATCATGGGCTACGTTTGCTCCTTTAAGGAATCCTTTACCTACAAAAAGAGGAGCCAGGAGAAAGAAGCCGCCATGACACATAAAAGACTCTCCCAGATATGGTCTGACCCAGACCAGGACTTTGGGCAGCGTCCCCCGGTTAAGACGTTGGGTGACAGAATGGGAGCAGGGGAGAGGCTGACTGGAGCCTTTGCTGAATGTGACTGGATGTCTTCTGAAGGACACATTCAGCTCTGGGATCTGGGAGGAAGTTTTATGTGGGGTGGGACTTATTCTTCCATTTGCCTCCTTTTGTGTCTTGGCCTGGGTTAACTGTGAGTAGCAGGTACTCCCAGTTCTTTGGCATAAACCTGAGGGGCAAATGAAGTTTCTAATCAGTCATGAAGCATTTATTATGCACCTACTGTGTGCCAGGTACTGTACTAGATGTTACAGGGTAAAAAAGGAGTTAAAAAAAAGGTAAAAATTAAACAGTCCTGTCCTCAAGGGCCTTAAAATCTAGGAGAGATAATATATAGACATGATATACATGCATGTATGTATGTATACATAGACATTTGAAGTAATTACCAGGTAATGGGTGGACACTATAATCATCACATAGTATTTATGTAGAAAAAGTGCTTTATAAATTTCTGCGCGTGTGATCCTCTCAATGACCTCATGAGGCGGATGCTGCTATTTCCTCCCATTTTAGAGATGAGGAAACTGAGACTGAATGAGGCCAAGTAACTTGCTCACAGTCACACAGCGAGTGTCTGCAGTGGGATTGGAGCTCGGGTCTTCCTGCCTCCAAGCCCAGCGTTCTATCCGCTGCACCACTTAGCTGCCATTAGAACTGGGGAGGTCAAGAAAGATGTCGTGTAGGAGGTACCAAGATCCAAGATGGGCCCAGGCCAGATTCTCCCTTTACAGAATGTAAAGAAATAAATTTCAATAATAGTAATAACTTTTCCAAGGAGATCTGATACTTGGTACATATCCCAGCCTCAGTCTCCTTATCTGTAAAATGAGAATAATAATAGCAAGCTCTTTACGGGGCTCTTGTGAGGATCAAATAAGATAGTGTATGTAAAGTGTTTTGCCAACCTTAAGGTGCTATGTAGATGCTAGCTATTATTATTATCATTCCCCAAAGCTCTCATTGAATTTAACCAATGTTTGCAGAGCACAGTGGGAAGAAGGCACTATATTGATTCAGTAGTGGGATAGATAGGAACTTGACTGAGCCACTGTCCCTGCCCTGGCACTGCTTGCAATTTGACAATCAGTCGCAGAAAGCTAGGGTACAAGATGGTCCATTTCCCTGATACTGAACGCCGAGGCAGGGAGGGAAAGTGAGGTGCAGCGTCCCCTGGGGAGTGTGGGGATGGCCTCCTTGTTAAGGTGAACAGGAATCCCAGCCCCATGGCCTTTCCCAATACTGGGGCTCTCTGGGATCTGGGTTCCTTCCGGTCTGTCTCCTTAACCAGGGGGAAGACGACCTCACCTTTGGGAGAGGTCTGGGCATTGCCCGTAACTGACTGAGCAGCTGCTCGGTTAAAGAAAATTTAAATCGATGGCAAATCCGCAGTAGGGCCTCGTTGCCAGGGGAGATTGTGTCCAAGCTGTGGCTAGTGAGACAGCTGCAGCTGCAGCGGCAGGGGCTCACCCCTGATAATAGGAAAGCCACCCATGCCAACTGTTCTGCAGGTGATGGGTGCCAGGCTGAAAGCACCAAATAAATACCCGCGTCCTTGGACATCTCAGAGTGTCTCTTCTTTGTTGTTTGCTTTGGGGGGATTTTTTTTTTTCAGTGTGTGTGGGGTGGGGGAAGTCAGGGTTAAGAGCTGAAATGGACCTTGTCTCTGCCCTCCATTTTACCTATGGGGAAACTGAGACCCAGAGAAAATTGGTGACATATGCCAATTAGTGACAGACCATCTGATTCAGAAGCAGCTTGCTACACTCTAGACCTCAGTTTCCTCATCTGTAAAATGAGAGGTTTGGCTCAGCTGACCTCTCAGGTCCTTTCCATCTCTGGATCCAGCAGTCCAGTCTAGGGCAAAGCTGGTAGTGCGATAGTTATGCCCTCTCTAGCCTCATTTCCTCAATCCCCTCTTTTTATAGAAGCTATACCCTAGGGTTTTGCAAAGCTCTTATGTTAAGACAGAGCTTGTCTCAGTCCAGAGCCCTCTGTGAAAAACATTCACCAGCCTGTCAGTACGGTCATCCAGGAATAGAGATGTGCGCTCCTAGAGATGGCACCTCCTGGGCTTCACCAGCAGCTATGGTGGGCAGGAAGGTGGCCAGAGAGGGATTACCACATTGCCGGAGTGGAAGGGAAGGATCTCAGATTCCTTGATGACTTCTCCGTTTTCCATCGGAGGATTAGCAAGTTTCCTGCTTCAGCTGAAGCTAAAGAGATGGCCCCCCAGGTCCCTTCCAGCTTCCCCTCTAGCAGCCTGGGGCCCCCTCTCTGGAGAACTCACACTTGGTGAACAGGTCTGGGTCCTCCTGCGTATGCCATTGCTTCAAATGGGTTTTCCGTTCCATTAAACGGCTTTCATTCAGAAACCTTTTGTTTCTCCTCTGTCTGAAAGTTACCCTCTGGATGGAAGATTCTTTGTCTTATTTGTTTCAGAGGGGAATGGACAGGGGAGGTCTAGGGCTGGTGTTTGAAGTACCCTGTGATCATGGCTTTGTCCCTTCAAAACACTGGCACCTTCAACCTGTTGAAGACCTTAGCTTGAAAAGGCCAAGGTTCTCTGCTGCATCCTGGGCCACCTCCAGTTGTCTTGATCTATATCTGGTCCCTGGACTCAGCTGGCTCTGGAGGAGACAGTGAGGCTGGCGACTTTGCACAGCCCTGCCTCACTTAAATCCAATTCGTTTGCACGTCATGGCATCACCTCCCTGACGTCATGGTCCTCTTCAGAACGAAGGATAAACAACAACAACCTCGTAGGGACAATTTTCACTTCAACGGGACCACGGACTTAGCGCTGGAGGGGGACCCCAGAGACCGTAGAGTCCCCCCCATTTTACAAATGAGGCAACTGAGCCCCAGAGAAGCCACGTGACTTGGCCAACATATATTATTTAAACTTTGAATATGTATGATACCCTATGACTTGGGGCGTGAATTCATAGACAGAACTGGAAAGAACCTCAGAAGGAATCTAGTCCAACCACCTCATCCACCGTTGGGGAAACTGAGTCACAGAGTGGTCAAATAACTTGCCCAAGGTCACAGAACTAGTAGGTAGCAGAAGTGAGACTTGAACCCAGGTCCTCTGAATCAAGAACCAACGTTCTTTTTCTTCCTACTGTCAGTTTTCTAGAAGCTGTTCTTGTTGAACATTTCTTGGCAGTTCAATCAGCCATTAGCTCAACAAGTATCTTTAGAGCAGTCAACAGTGTGTGTATTGTTGGGTGTGGGTGTGTGGGTGTGTTGGGGGTGGTATAGACTTGATTTTTGACCTCATGGAGTTTAGACATAGTCTAGTTAGGGAGACAAGGCTGATGTAACACACCATTAAATAATTACAGAACAATTATGGATTGAACTATGTGGGGCTGGCTCTAGGCCACATGGGAGTTCAGCAAAAGAAAACAACAGTGTTTACACAGCAAACCCCACTCTCTTAATAAAAAAGAAGTTTTATTAAAGCCTTTCGTTTTTTACAAATCAACTCTCATTTCTGAATATACCCTTCCACCTCTCTCCAACCCTGTGAATGCATTTTCCTTTTATGACAAAGAAGAATAGTTAAGAATAAACAATAGCTCCAGAAACCCTGTCGGAAGGCAAGGTATATGATATGATGGTATACTTAAGAGAATCCTAGAGAATCAAGGGAAAAATTACTTGAAATAATAAACAACTTTCCCAAACTTGTAGGATATAAAATAAACCCACATAAATCATCAGCATTTCTATGTATAACTAACAAAGCCCAACAGCAAGAGATAGAAAGAGAAATTCCATTTAAAGTTACCGTCAACATTATAAAACATTTGGGAGTACACCTGCCAAAACAAACCCGGGAACTATATGAACATAATATAAAACACTTCACACAAATAAAGCCATATCTAAATAACTGGAAAAATATCAGTTGTTTGTGGGAAGGCCAAGCTAATATAATAAAAATGACAATTCTACCTGAGCTAATTTACTTATTGAGTGGCATACCAATCAAACTACCAAAAAATTATTTTATAGAGCTAGAAAAAACATTAACAAAATTCATCTGGGAGAACAAAAAGTCCAGAATATCAAGGGAACTAATGAAAAGAAATGCAGGGGAAGGTGGCCTAGCTATTCTAGATCTTAAATTGTATTAAAAAGCAGCAATCATCAAAACTGCTTGGTACTGGCTAAGAAATAGAGTGGTGGATCAGTGGAATAGGTTGGGTATGTAAGACACAACAGTCAATGGATATACTAATCTACTGTTTGATAAATCCAAAGACTCCAGCTTCTGGGATAAGAAATCACTATTTAACAAAAACTGCTGGGTAAACTGAAAAATAGTGTGGCAGAAACTAGGCATGGACCAACATCTTACACCCCATACTACGATAAAGTCAAAATGGGTACTGATTTAGCTATAAAGGCCGATAATATGAGCAAACCAGGAGAGCAAGGAATAGTTTACCTTTCAGACCTATGGAGAAGGGAAGAATTTATGACCAAACAAAAGATAGAGAACATTATGAAATGTGAAATGGATGATTTTGATTACATTAAATTGAAAAGTTTTTGCATAAACAAAACCAATGTAACCAAGATTAGAAAGGAAGCAGAAAACTGGGAAAGAATTTTTACAGCCAGTATTTCTGATAAGGGCCTCATTTCTAAAATATATAGAGAACCGAGTCAAATTGATAAGAATACAAGTCATTCCCCAATTGATAAATGCTCAAAAGTTATGATCAGGAAGTTTTTAGAGGAAGAAACTAAAGTTATCTATAGTCATAGGAAAAAATGTTCTAAATCACTGTTGATTAGAGAATGCAAACGAAAACAACTCTGAGGTACCACATCACACCTATCAGATTGGCTAACATGATGAAACAAGGAAAATGATAAATGTTGGAGAAGATGTGGAAAAATGGGAACACTAATGCATTGTTGGTGGAGTTATGAACTGATCCAGCCATTCTGGAGAGCAATTTGGAACTATGCCCAAAGGGCTAGAAAATTGTGCATATCCTTTGACCCAGCAATAGCACTTTTAGGGCTGTATCCCAAAGAGATCATAAAAATGGGAAAAGGACCCACAAAAATATTTCTAGAAGCTCTTTTTGTGGTGGTCAAGAATTGGAAATTGAGGGGATGCCCATGAACTGGGGAATGCCTGAACAAGTTGCGGTATATGAATGTAATGGAAATACTACTGTGTCATAAGAAATGATGAGCAGGTAGACTGCAAAAAAAAAAAACCTGGAAAGACTTACATGAACTGATGCTGAGTGAAGTGAGCAGAACCAGGAGAATGTTGTACATGGTAACAGCCCGTTGTGTGATGACTGACTTTGATAGACTTAGCTCTTCTCAGCAATGCAAGGATCTAAGACAACTCCAAAACTCATGATAGAAAAAGTTATCCACATTCAGAGAAAGAACTATGGAGTCTGAATGCAGATGGAAGCATGCTATTTGCTCTCCTTTCCTTTTGTTATTTTGTTTTATTGCTTCATTCACACGGTTCCTCCCATAAGTTCTAATTCTTCTTTACATCATGACTAATGTGAATATATGTTTAATATGAATGTATAAGTAGAGCCTATATCAGATTGCATGCCATATTGGGGAGGGGAGGAAAAGAGAGAGGGGGAGAAAATTTAAAACAAAGTCTTATGAAAGTAAATGTTGAAAACTAAAAATAATTAATTGATTAATTAAAAAAAAGAAGTCAGAAAAAAAAGAAGACAAGGTATACACTTCTGTCCCCCTTGGCCCTTGGCCAGGTCTGTGCTGGAGTCTGCTCTAACCAGCTCCATTGTTAAAGTTCTCAGCATGAGCTTTCACACCCCCATTTGGCAAAGGTCACACGTTGCGGCTCAGCTGATTGCTTTGTGGATTGTCTCTAGACTTAAGAAAGGTATGGAGAAAATGTTCCAGATGCAGATTAAACCTAGAAATGTGCCATATGTACATTTACCCGCCCATAAGCATTTACAGGCCCACTCCTGCACCTACCTCTCTACCAAAAGGAGGGAGATATATTTCATAGTTTAGTCTACTCAGGAAGCTTCTTTGGGACCCTGAATCCTTCTGTACCAGAGAGATCTAGGATTTCACAGATGTGGACAAAGAACCCTTCTCTCTTACACTGAATTCTCTGAAAGCTACCAGGGCTCAAACTCTCATAACTAAGCCTTAGAATGGTTTTTCAATAACACCAACGAGACTAGTCCATACCTGAGCCCATGCCTGGGATCTCTCTAGCTTGGAAGGACAGACCAGAGTTGACATTCCAGGGACATCGTCTCCAACACTGAATGTCATTGGGAGATATCAGAGGGGGACATAAGAGGAGAAAACCCTTCCACAGGGACATTGACCTAATCCAGAAATCTGTTCATTCTGAGCAGTGGGTAGTGGGGCTCCCAGCTCTTTGGCATCAGCCTGAGGTGCAAGTAAAATATCAAAGGATTATGGTGGTAAGAAGATGAGACTGCTCAGACCATCCATATGCTTCACTGCTTTTCAGAGGGGAGACAATTCTACCCACTTCTTTTTCATGACTGCATCTCAGTACTTGCCGACTTGGGTCTGTAAAAGCGCAGGACAGGTATAAACAATAACATCTCGAGTTTCTATAGCACCTTAAGCTTTGAAGGTACTTCTCTTAGAATAACCCAGTGAGGTAGAGAGTTGTATTATTAAACCCTCTAGAAGTTGGCAGGACCCCAGAGACCTCATTTAGTTCAACCCCCCCCCCCCCGTTTTACATACAAGGAAACTGAGCCCCAGAGAAATGAAGTGACTTTCCTAAAGTCCCACAAGTAGTGAGCATCAGAGGTGGGTAGAATTTAGACCCAGGTGCTCTGCTACCACCCTGGTGCAGGTCCACCTCCCTGGGACTATTGAAATAGCTGTGGAAAGCTCCACCTGCCTCAAGTCTTTCCCAGCTCCAATGTTTCTTCTAATCGGCCCCCAAAGTGATGTCCCCTACTCAATAAACTCCAGTGACTCCCTATCCCGGGATCAGACACCTCCCAAGAGAACCACTTTATTGTTACCCAGCTCTAATTAGGAAATCCACCATCCTGAAACTTCTATGCCTTGGTCTTTCTTGTTGCTTGCATTCATAGCACAGTGCCTGGCATATAGTAAGTGCATAATAAATGTTGGTTGTTGTTGTTGACTCGTTGATCATAGTTGTCAGACCCTGTAAAGGCTCACAGAATAGATCTATTCCCCTTTCCACCTTTTGAAAGCAGCTCTCATCCCACCCCAGCCCTTCCCCCACCACCCAAATCTTCTCTTCTCCAGCCTAATTCCCCCAGTTCCTCCAGGTCCTTTGTCAATCCAGCTTATGATCGACCCTCTCTAAAATGAGATGGCCAGAGCATCACTTGCAATTCGTTAGCACAACCCCCAGTCGCTGGGAAACTTAATCAGGAGAATGGGAAATTGGAAATGACAGTTTCCCATCTGGACCTCATATCCCAGCTGGTCTGGCCGGGACTCTAACCTCCCTTTCTCTGGACACTGTCTTTCTGTTCACGAAGCCCAAGATCATGTTAGCTTTCTTGGCAGCTACATCATTTTTGACTCATGCCGAGTTTTCCGCCAACTCAACCCATAAATCTTTGACATGTGCATGGCCATTAAGTTACACCTCTTCCATCCTGCATTTGGACAAAGCCTCCAGTGTATTCAGCCACACCAGTCTGTTTCAATAGCTCTCCTCTTCTGCTTCCTCATCTGGAATCATTTGCCATTGCCTCATGCTCGAGGGCTTCTCATTCCCCCATTAGTTTGGGGGTCCTTGACCATGGGATCCTGTCGATTGCTTCTCAGAGCCTTTAGAATTCTCTCTTCTTGAAGACTGGAGCGTATGCCAGGCTGCCCACTTCTCCCTGTCCTTGTCTGTCTCAACTCGAAGATGGCACGATCCTTTTCTCTCGAGGTTCCCATCTCTTCCCATTTAAACTTTGTTGATCTGAATTCCAGAGTAAAAGCTTCCCACATTGTTCACTGTCCCGTCCTGTGAGATTCTATAACCACATTTCAGGAAAAAAGTTTCCCTAGACCTTTTCTTCCATATTCCAATCCAGGGACCAAAGGAAGGATTTTTTTTTTTTCCCATTTCTAGGTCCAAAAAAGCATCTTCTTTCCTTAATGTAAATATTTGCCTCCTTCTTATAGAAGTCAGATCAGCAACACTTTTCTGCCATCTTGCTACAAACAGTCTCTGTCAAGGGCCAGAGGAACATGAGAATTCTCAGGCAGTTTTGAGGAGGGGCAAGAGAGAAACATCCATTGTTTACAGAGCCCTGTGAGATGCTCTTGGGGAGATAAAAAGTGTAGCTGAAACTCAGCCCTTTCCCTCACGGGGCTTATACTCTAGCAGGTCCGTCAAAGTAATGAGACATTCTTCAGGGAATCCAATTCTATTCCATCCAAGAAACATTTAACAAGCTCTCACCCTCCATAGGGCACTGTCCTGGGCTGCAGGGGATAGCCAGAGGACTACGACACAGCCACCATGCAGTGGAGGGTGTGGGGAAGGAAAGCATATCATGATACACAGGGGACATTAAAATAGGTACAAGAGGGACCAGCTAGAAATGGCAAGTTGGGAGGTGGGAATCTCTTCTTGGCAAAGGAAACGTGGAGTAGGCTGGGGGACCAGGCAGATTTAAGTGGAGGGAGAAGTAGATGCAGCGTAACAAGGGTGGAAACTGTGTAATTTCGTGTTCAGTCAAGGTACACCATATTTATTTTAGCCGTTGGGGAGAGGCAGAGTACAGACACACTAATGCGTGCCGTTGCCACGCCCTGACCTGAGCTCAGTGAAACAGAAGGACTTCAAGTGCCTTTAGCATAAGATAATGTAAGCTTCTCGAGGGCAGGGACTTTTGGGGTCTTTGTATTCCCAACCCGTGACAGTGCCTGGCAAATAGTAGGTGCTTAATAAATACTGGATTCTGTGGTCATACAGAATTGGAACATGGGGAGGGAAGGGTAATGAAGAATTCAAGGTTGTTAGCCACATATGGACAGGGTGTAATTACAGCAAGTACTTTGTGGTAGATCCGTATCATTATGGGGAACTCTATTCTTCTGACCTGTCCAATGCCTGTCATTTTATTTCAATAATATCATGAGCCTCTCCTTGATTACTAAATAAAATGTAAATTCCTGATTCTGCTTTCAAGGCCCTCCATGATTGGTCTTTGACTTCTGTCCTGTCTCAAGCTGTTCACCTAGTCCCACGTGGGGCTTCTCCTCCGTCCTGTTCTCGCCCTGCTGTCTCCCACCACCCTCCTCCATCTAGGTAATCCTCCCTCCCTTCCTTCAAGCCTCAGCCCAGGCGGCACCTCTGCTTCTGCTTTCCCTCCCCCTCACTGAAAATGAGCTCCCTCTCCTTGGATTTCTTCAATCTCTTGGCCTGGCCTTTTCCTCTGTACACATCCTTGAACCAAATCACCAAATCCATTTGTGAACATGTTTCTCTTCCCCACTGGATCAAGTGGGATCCACCCCTGTATTCCCACACCAGGATGAGGCCCTGCACACAGCAGGAATTCAGCCAATGCCCAGTGGAACTGATTAAATTGAACAGTTAGGTAGTATTTGTTCAGTCACGTCTGAGTAGACTTTCTTGCCAGAGACACTGGAGTGGTTTGCCATTTTCTTTTCCAGCTTGTTTTACAGATGAGGAAACTGAGGCAAACAGGGTGAAGTGACCTACCCAGGGTCACACAGCTAAAAAGTGTCTGGGGCTGGATTTGAATTCATGAAGATGAGTCTTCCTGACTTCAGGTCTGGCACTCTACCCACTGTGTCACCTAGCTGTCCCCAAATACGACTGAACCTGCCTCTTACTGAGCAGATTTTTATTTAGTCAAAGCTTGTTGAAATGACTTATTTAATGCAGACTTCTTTTGGCGGGGTAAGAATCAAGATTGTCAGGTTGTCTGATTTAGGGTGATCAACTGAACCCCAACATGGAACATATTTTACTTGGAGTTCGTTTCCCAAGACCAGTCAGCATTCCCCCGCCACCTTTTCACCAGGCTCCAGCTCTCCCAATTGCAGTCTGCCCTCATGACCCCGGGCTGATTAGTGAGCTTTCCACCATATCCTTCCCACTTCTCCATCTCTGTCCATTTCCATGCCATCCCTGCCCCCTTCCTGTCCGCATCCCCTAGCACAGACACTTCTCAGCTCTAGCTCTCAGCACAATAATCGAATCAACACTTTCCACTCCTACTACGGTCATCTCCATCCATTGCCCTGTGCCTCCAATCTCCGTGCTCTCTGACGTACTTCTCCAAAACCCTCCTCGTTGGCCACCATTCCCCTAGGTATGTTCTCTTTCTCAATTAGATCATAAGCTCCTTGAGGACAAAGACTGTCTTCTTTGTTAATATTGGTATCTTCAACCTTTAGCATGGTGCCTGGCACACAGTAAGCACTTAATAAATGTTTTTCATTCATTTATTGCATGCCCACTGTTTACTCTGCATTATAGGGGCTACAAGATTGTCTCTGTCTGCCAGAAGCTCACAATCTATTTAGGGAAGGAGTTTTTAGCCTTCTTTGTATCCTGGACCCCATGCAGTCTGATGAAGCCTACAGATGCCTGCTCATCATTATCTCCCATATCTGTCCCCTCCTTCCCAGTCACTTCTCTGTCCCCTAAATGGTCTCCCTGCTTTCAGTCTAGCCTCTCTCCAATCCATGATCCACACAAAGGATAGTTCTAAAACACAGGTCAGGATGTATGTCTCAGTTCCCCTGCTCGAGAAGCGTCAATGGCTGATTAAAAAAAAAAAAACTGCTTTGATTGGCATTTATAGCCCCCCTTTCTAGTTCAGTTTTATAGTACCCCTATCCCTTAGGGCCCTCTGTGTTCTAGGCAGACTGGCATACTATTGTTCTTCTGCATGATATCCCATCTCCCACCTCCAGGCCTTTGCATCAACTGCCCTCCAGGCCAAGAATGCTCCTCTGCCTTGAGTCTGCCTTGAGCGTTGGCTCAGCTCAAGCATCACCTCCTACAAGAGCCCTTTCCAGACTTTGTCCGGGTGTTCAGGCTCCCCTCTTCCAAATCTCACCTCAGCTACGTAATAGCTGTGGCAAATTACATCTGGGGACCTCGGTCTCCCCCTCTGTAAAAGAAGAGGCTTGGATTAAACTGTCTCTCAGCACACACGGCCCCAGCATCTGTTCCTCCCTGGTTGGGCTCTTTAACATTCATTCTCTGAGTTCAAGGTCATGAGTCCACTTGAGTCACCTTGAGTGCTCGTGGCTGTCCAAGGCCAGTGGAGCTTGAGCTAGGAAGAGCATAGACTGGGGCCAGTTGGCTGTTGGTGACCTTAGCTCTGTTTACCCGATCACAAGATTAACCAGATAACCGGTGCCACCCTTGGGGTGCCCCAGCAGGGCTGGTTTTCAAACCCAAGTTTTCTCAATCTCAGTTCAGCCACTGGCCAGTGGAGAATAGTCTCCTGACAGCCCTTATCTCCTGGCCTTGCCCTTCAGTAGCAAATCAGTAGGACATAGCCTTAGTAAACAGTGGGAGGTTTCTGGTTCCCCACCCTTGTTTCCATTCAGTTGCAAATAATATGGCCTAAGCACTTCTGGAAGACCAGAAATACAGGCAAGAGATCAAAGTGAATACCTCACATCTGTACTTTCTGTTGTCTTGTCATACAAAGAACAAAGAGTTGAACCTTTAAATGAATTACTTGGTTTCCTTTTCTTTTTTTGTGGGGGTGGGGAGCAGGAAGAAGGTGCATCCAGGGGACATAAAGTGTCTGTTTTATGGGAGAAAATAACTTTGGTCTTATTTGTCCTCTACTCTACTGAAAGGGAGCCTTCAGGCAAGTTTACACATGGGGAAACTAAGTCCGTGCTCAAGGGAGAAAAGAAGTAAATAACAGAGTCAGGTTTGGAACCCAGGGCTCCCTCTAAAGTCAGAGCTCTATCCCCATTTCATATCCCATGCAGAGCTTTGGTGGGTGGGTGGGTGGGTTGATGTATGGTAATTGCTTCTTTAAAAAGTGAAACCCCAGCTTCAATGGCCCTTCTCCCAGAGACTCTGGTTAATACCTACCAGAAAAATGGATTGTTGTCCTGGGGTCCCACGATCCGGGGAGAGGAGTCCATGGTCACACCAACAGGTGAGACTGATTGTGACGTTTCTCAAAGCTAAGCCATTGAAGTAGTAACATTTGGTGAAGGTGAAAGCCAGTCCCTCTTCCCAACAGCTCACAATCTAATGGAAGGGACTGCACGCAAACTGTGTATGGACAAACTGGAGGACGCTTCTCTCAGAAAGCAGAATTTTAGCTAGCACTTGAAACCAGGAGGTATAGGCTAGATACAGGGGTGGGGAACCATGTGTGGCCCTTTGACTGATTCGGGCTAGGACGTGCATTGCTAGGCATGGGGAGCAAGTCAGTGGAAGAGTAAGGAGCAGGGAGACAAAGGGTCTTCAAAGGGTAGCAAGGTGGCCATTGCTAATATATCATATAGCCATTTCTCTAAACCAATTGGACATTGAGATTTAGTACTAAAGGAAGAAAGTTCATGGAAAAAGAGGTTTCTCCAGTTTTTATAAAATGGAGTGGGGGCTTAAGGTTAATTAATAAAAGAGTTTTTAATGTTTGTAGGGATTTATGAATTCATATCAGAATGCAAGCCTTAATTGCTTTTGATCCTAGTGGATTAACGATCAATTGATAAACATTTATTAAGTGCCTACTACTTGCCACACTGTGTTAAGTGTTTAACAGACCATTTAGCAGCTGTTTATCCCATAGAACACCTGTTCAATTCCTTAGGCCGTCCCAATACTCTCATGCTCTCATTCAGGTGTTGCTTCATAGGGCGTGGCATGAAACCCTGGGGCACAGAGGGTACAGTTGAATTAATGAAGCTTTAATCAATTCCTTGGTCTCTGGTTCGGGCAAAGCCACCTCCCCTATATAACACTGTCTGCAGCAGCCATTAGTGACCCGAATGTCCCTAATACAACCCAGATGATTATGGGTGGACCTAAACAGGGGAAACCCCATCGATGGTTAGAGCCAGCCCTGCAGACCTGTTCCAGCTAGGGCTACCGGTAGGCATGACCCCAGTGGAACCAGAACCAAAGGACCCTGACTGGACCCTGAAGCTTGTCTAGATGGGAAACAAAAGATTTACAACTGAGGGGACAGGAGAATCACATCCTCCCAAGGGAATGGGGTAGGATCCTGGTTTCTAGGAACTATAATAAGAAGTCCCTTTTGGTAGGTGTTAGGATGATGGCAGACATGTTCTTTTGCTAGGGAACTGTCTCAATTGAAATTAAAGATGCCATCTTTTTTTTTTAAGTAGACTGCTGGCAAAGAACTTAGAAATACATGGAAATGCATACAAGTAAGATTTGTGTTCATCATTAACCTAGAAGCCAAGTTCTTTGTAGAACTATGCAGGGTGGTTAGCAATTTCATCATTGCCACCTTCAAGGAATCTTTTCTGGAGCACCAGCCCTGGGCACTGGGCTAGGCCCAAGGCGGAACAAGCCAGCAGGTGTGGTCCCTTCCTTCTGTGATTTATGAGCTAAGACGAGGAAAGCCTTGAGTCTCACAGCCAGCATCTTCTCATCTACCCCTGTCGCACACACCAGGAAGGGCATACCCTTGACCTCTCCACCACCCACAAGGGTTCTGCTCCATATTCCAGAACTCTGGAATCCTATATCCTTATACTTCTCTCCTTCCAGGCCTTCTTGGGTCTCACCCCTGCTAAACCTGTTCTCCATTTTCACCACAATCTCCGGCCCCTCCAACATCCCTGCCCTCCCCAAAATCATGACCTCTTAGGCATTTCAACATGACACCTGATCCTTGCCTCATTTTCCTGTTGCTGCCCAATCCTTTCCAAATTCCAATCCTGAATTGCTTTCATCATCAGCTTTCTCTGCTTGTACTCTCACCTGCTGCTGAGTTCTCCTGGAGAAAGCCACAGAACTGTGCAGACAAGGTCCACGGCCAACTGACATTGTCTAATCTCCTCTGGAGCCTCACTACTGCACACTTAATCAGCTTTGTCACATGGCCTCCAATAGCTATTCCAAACCTTTTCTCAAGTCACCTTTACCAACTCCCTGCTCCCTCTCAATGGTGGACCTGGCCTCATACTTCACTGAAGAAAATGGAAGCCGGACGTCCTGAGGCTCCTCTCCTCCCCATGTGGAATTTAGGTCACTTTAGCATTAGCTCCCCCCCCCCACCCCGTCTTCTCTTTCTTTGCTCTAGTTTCATTCTCATCCATGCCAACCCTCTCTCGCTATTTGTGTTGGCTCCTTCCAATTTCTTTCCATCATTCCCTGCCCTCCACCCCTAATTTTTAACCTCTCCTTATCCACTGACTCCTTCTCTTCTGGCAATAAATATGCCCAGATTTTTTCTCTTCTTAAAAGTCTTTGCTTGACCCTACCATCCCCTCAAGTTATGCAGTATTTTTCCTCCCATCACAGCCAAGATCTGTACACACTGGCATCACTTTCTTACTTCCCATTGACTTTCCAACCCTTTGTAGCCTGGCTTCTGCCTGGAACACTAAACTGAAACTTCACTCTCTGAGGTCACCAAAGATCTCTTTATTGTTAAATCCAATGGACTTTCTTCAGTCCCCATCCAGCCTTCTTGAGCTCCACTTTTGGATACGGTTGACCACGCCTTCTTTCTGGATAGTCACAGGACTGCAGAACTTGGGACCTTGGTGGCCATGTAGGCTATCTCATATCCCAGAGGAATGCCACACCCAACGAGTGGTCTTCTAGCAGCTACCTGAAGACCTCAAGGAGGGGGAGCCACTCTGTGACTGTGATATTACCTCTTCGCTGGGTTTTCAAGATACTGTTCTCTCTTGGTTGTCTTCCCACCCATCAGACTGACCCATTTCAGTCTCCTTCTGTGAGTCATTCACATTCCAGCCCCACATGCATGGATGGACCTGAGGCTTTGTCTTGCCCTGTCTCTCATTACCTTACCCCGTATCTGATCAGTTGCTAAATCTGGTTGATTCTAACCACATGATATCTGCCACATCTCCTTCCAAAGGCCTTTTCAGATTCTTCCAGCTATTAGTGGGTCCTACCAAATTGCTGGATGTTTATCCTGTATATATCTGAGGTTTACTTATATAGGAACATTTCTTCCCTACCCCAGTAATATGTAAGTTCCTCAAGGGCAAAGCCATTCTCACCTTGGCATCTGAGGGCTAAGGAGGGAATGGGGTGGCCTGGCGTACAATAGGTGCTTAATTAATGTTCTTGACAAATTAATGCTTGACCATTCACCAACGTTGAAAAGTGAAAAACTAAGTAAATTTTAAGGTATGCTTTATTGCCTATAGCAAATGGAGTCCTATATGTGTATAAGCAAGAAGGGCCAGTCATGAGACTGAACACAGTGGGGCTTGAGAAGGAACTTTCCAAAACTCAGTGAAGAAAGGCCTCATCCCCCTCCCCGCATGCCTTGGCGTCTCAGAGATCCTGACAGGTGGGGGGTAGGGAGGGGGAAAAGAGTGTCTGCGTAGGGTTGGGGGAAATTGGAGACCAGCTCAGGCAAGTCGTCAGGGAGGCTCAGAGAAAGTGATTCCTTATGTTTAAATTCTGGCTGACAGTGCCAGAGGAGTGTGGTTTGAAGGGGCCCCACTGCCTCTCATTCCAGCTTACTTCCTTCGGGTTTTCAAAGTTTTTCCATGGAGCCAATTGTTGAAAGGCTTACAAAACCAAAGAGTCAGTACAGGAGGGGACAATCAGGCCCTGGTCCTGGGCCAACGCCCCAATTCAGAGTGAGCCCCTTAATTAAAGAGTGAATTCTCATTTCTGGGAGATTAACTGCCAGCCAGTTAAGTGGGAGAATGGGAGACCCAAGATAGGTCCCCAGGCTGGGATGAGATAAGATAGGGGGCATACACCCCTAGAGAAAAGGGGAGGTTCTACCTAAAATCTGTCCTGCTGCTGGGGAATAAGTGTATCCTTGTGGCTGGAGGCATTCAGATTGACCAATCAGCCACATTTCCAATACTATAATGCTCTGGGCATTGACCAGCGTTTGGGGTCCAGAGAAAACCTGAAACTACAGTATTTCTGCCAGTGTAAACCTCACCTCTGGCAGTACCAGTCCCATCAACCCTGACCTTGACCCTCACTCTGACTGCAGCCTCCACAATTCTGAGGGAGCTTCCCTGAGGCAGACAGGCTAAAGCCAATGTACTCTTCAGTCACACTTGAGACAAGAGGAGTGTGAGCCCCTCCAGGCCAAAGTTGCCCAATAAAGGCTGAATTCGCACTTCTCCTGGCAAGTGGTTCCTTTGTCCCTAGGTGTGATTCCTGCGTCAGGGAAAGTCTGTCATGCTCTCTCATCCCCCCTGCAGGAAATTGGCCGGGAGGCTGCATTTCACACATAGGGCTTTGTTCCTTTCCTAGTTTCAAACTTTGTCCGAGATCTTGGCTAAGTTCAAATATTAAGCAAGAATATTTTACCTCTAGTTGAAGAAAGAAATAGTGGCCTTCCTTGACCATTAAGAAATGTTTCAGGATTTCCATTCTGTAGCAATCCTAGGCTAAAGATTTCCCCATCTCCTTTCTGCTCTCACCAAGGGGCCAGGGAGCTTTCAGGGTGGATCTGTGATTACCTGCCTGCCCTGGAAATGGACTCCTCCCTGTGTCCCTCCTCAACAGAAAGGTCAGCTTGTGCAGCCCTTGGCCACCCAAGAGGGAAATGCCTTCATCTGTAGTCTGGGGTCATCGCTGTTGTGGGGCAGGCTTCTGCTGTGAATGAACAAAAGAAACTAGCATTCAAACAACTCTAAGGTTGGCAAAGTCTTTCCCATTCACCGATGCCTTTGGGCCTCAAAACCAAGCTGGGAGGCAGGTGTTATTATTAATATTCCTGTTTTAAAGATGTAGAAACCGTGGCCGAGTGGAAATTAAGCTACTCACCCAGAGTTGCACAGCTAGTGTCTGAGGTGGAATTTCAATCCCAATTTTCTTGGCTCTTTATCTATTATTAGACCACCCCCTCCCCAACTTGATTCTGGTCTCCCTTGTGCCAACATGTCTTTGCCAAGGTAAGGGGCACAGCCTAGGTCCCTGGAGCAACCCTTACAGGAATCAGACCTGTGACCACACCCTAAGTGGGCCATCTTTTAACCACCTGAGCTGAGGACTCCCAAACTCTGAGAGCAGTAATTATATTTGGAAGCTCCTCTGGAGAAGAGATGGTTTAGGTCGATCTTTGTACCCAACCTCAGCCCCCAGAACAAAGCCTGGCAAACAGTAAGAGGTTAATAAATGCTTGTTGATTTGATTGGTTGATTGCTATGGGAAGGTGGATATAAGTTGAGTCAAGAAGCATTTACATACTAAAAGCTGACTCTTCTAGGGTGGGAGTAACAAAGACTTAAACAGAGCTCACATCCTAACATACCCATATAAACACATATACCAAACTTCCAAGAGAACCTGGAGGGCAGGGCCCTAGCCTTGGGAGGGAGGGGGTCTGTCAGAAGAAGCGGGAAGCTGACACCGGTATGGAGGGACTTCGTTGAAAGATGAGCAGCTGAACTCCCCTCTCTACAAGATGGATTTCTAAGAGGCCCAAGGAATGGCTATGGCTTAGCTATGGAAAAAAAAAAAAAGTTTCCCCCCTCTGGGCCTCAGTATCTTCATGTCTAAATTCGAGGGCTAGACCAGAAGGTCGCTGGGGCGCCGTCTAGCCCCCGCATGCAATGACTCACTCGCTATACATCCAGAGGGTTCCTCTGGAGAGGCAGGGCCAGCCACCCGCTGTCCTGAATTTTGTTCCATATCTACGGAATGTACGGCTCAGTTTGCTGGCTCTCATGGGAGCTTAAATGATTTTTCCAGTTGAAATCCACCTTTTTTTTTCTTCAAATGTGCAGGGAGAAGTATGGATCATGCAACCTTCATGGTAGTCTGGCCAGGGCAAGCTGGCCTTTTTGCTTTGTGGACCACTGAGGTCCCACTGATATGCATGATTTCATAGTAGAGAGAAAGGAAAGTTCAAGAGAGGGAGAAGCTGACTGATGTTCCTGGGCTCATACACCCGGGGCTGCAAGGGAACTCAGAGGCCTTCATCTTATAGATGGGGAAACTGAGGCCCGGAAGTGAGGCAAAATTTGAACCTAGGTTATTTGACTCTCAAGCCAGTGCCCTCTTATCTGCGCCAGGTTTGTCTCTTCTGTGCAGAAACGTGTACCTGCCCTTGACGCCCAACAGGGCCAGTCATTTCTGCCAAAGAGCCACCCCCAGCCCCCACCCCCACCTAGGCTTATTTGCCGCTGAGGGAATAAGATGCTGCCAGGCAGGTGACAGGCTGGAGAGGAGGGAGGCCAAAATTCACACTGGAGAGTCAGGAGTCTTTTGGGCATTACTGCCCCTTGACTACTGGCTCACTCCCTGGGCTGATGACTCACCCGGTTTACAGGGCCTCTGGGGACTGTCGAGGCATTGGGCCTTCAGGGACATCTTTCAGGAGCCTTTTGGAACCTTCAGGTAGAAACTGCTAGAAGCCAGCTCCAGGCCCCACGCACAGAAGGCTCCTTCAGAAACAGAAGCCAGAGGCAAGCTGGATTGTGCCAAAGATCCAGAGAAATAATACCGGGCAAAACTGGATCTGACAGCTCTCATCTGGCTCCTTCGGCATTGGTAATGGATGGGTAGACGGATGGAGAGAGAGGGAGAAAGACACTGACATTCTGAGACAGAAAACGACAGAGACAGAGAGAAAGAGATCGAGAGAGGCAGAGAGACAGAGAGAGAACACTGATTAAGCTTGTACTATGTGCCAGGCACTCATGCTAGCGCTGGAAATGCAAATACAAGCAAAGAGCTCCTGCCCTCCAGGAGTTTCCATACTAATAGGAGAAAGCAACACATTGAGGGAAAGTGGAGGAGGGGGAGGGGGACAGGAAGAGAAGCAATGGGAGCTGGGGCATGGTGGTGAAGTCCAGGATCTGAGCCAGGAAAGGTAGAAGCAGTGTTGGGGGTATCCAAGTCAATTCAGTCATTCTGTAGTAAGCCCCTACTATGTGTCAGGCCCTGTGCCAGACTCAGGTAAGACAAAGACAAAGGTAAAATAATTCCTGCCCTCGTGGCGCTTACATTTTGCTGAGGGGTGGGGTGGGGAGAAACAACGTGTACCCAGATACGGACAGACAACATATGTACAGAGAAAACACAAAATAATTTGCAGGAAGGGGAGAAGCCAACTAAACTGAGAAGACCAGGAAAGGCTGCCTGAAGGGGATGGTCCCCAAGTGGCCTGAGACAAAAGCACTGGAGGGTGCCATGATGACACCCATGGGGTCTAACCCTTCACATCCATCATACACGCTCTCTGCCTCCCCCACAAAATGTGTCCTCCCCACCCCCAGCTTTTGCCTCTCCTTCCCCGTTGGAACCCTCCATACTCCCAGACTCCAACCACACCTTGCCTGAGGATTACTCAAGTTTCTACAGATCCTACAAGTCCTTTCCCCAACAACAGCTATGTGAGGTACGTCATGCAAGCACTATTATTCCCAGAAAAGAAACTGAGGCCAAAGGTAAAAATAATTTGCTCACTATCTAGCTAGTCTGAGGTTGGTTCCCCAGAATCTGAGAGCCGGAAGGGGCTTCAGTGGCCACAGTCCAATCCATACAGAAAAGGAATTCTCACCGTATGTACAGAAATATTTCTCACAGCTCTTTTTGTGGAGACAAATAGCTGTAAACTAACGGAGTGCCCATCAATTGGGGATTAGCTGAGCAAGTTATGGTATAGGAATGTGATGATAGAATACTATGGTACTGTAAGAAATGATGAAGGGGGCAGTTTTAGAGACCCTTAGAAAGATCTGTATGAACTGATGCAGAGTGAAGTGAGCAGAACCAGGAAAACTGTTTTAATAACAACTTGGTAAAAAGAAACTTGAATGACTGACCAATGCAATCATCAATGATTCCAGGGGACTGATGATGAAGAATGATGCCCACCTCCTGCCCAAGGTGATGGCTTCAGGGTGCAGATTGAGACATACATTTTTGGGCATGGCTTGATGTGGGAACTTGGTTTGCTAGGTTTCCCACCTCCACTTTCACCGGCAGGGGGAAGGAGGGGAAAGAGGATGAAGTTGGAAGGAAGAAAAAATAAATACTTGACAAACTGAAAATACATAACAATTTTTTAAAAATCTAGTGAAAGAAAGGAATCCTCACTATAATACTCAACAAGTCTCTGCTTGAAGATGTCTGAGTAAGAGGCAGGGATCACCTGCCCATGTAAGTCTCTCCCTTTTTTGACAGCCCTTACATTAGGAATTTTTTCTCAATCTCAGGTCTAAATTAGGCTCTTGCTAACTCCAACCCCTGCTCCTGGTTCTGCCCTCTGGGGACAGGCAGACCAGGTGTAACGTCTCCTCTAAACTTGCACACATCTATTACCTCCTGCCAGGTGAAACACGCCCAGTGTGGCTGGCAGCTCAAGTGCCTGCACCATCCCAGTGACTCTCCTCCTCTCCCCACTCTCCAGCTCATTGTTCTTCTCAAGCCATGGTGCCCAGCCCTGAACGCAGTCCCCCAAAAGGATTCTGACTAGGGTAGGGTATAGTGAGATTGCCACCTCCCTATTGCTGGAATTCAAACCCTGGCCTCCTGACTACTCCACACTACTCTGTCTCAGGGCTGTCAATCTAGCCCACAGATTATTAAGCACCTACTATGTGCCTGGCACTGGAAAGAAGCAGCCAAAAAAAAAAAAAAAAAGACCAGGGGGCTTGTCCTCCAGGTACAGATTCCAACACATTAACAGCTCTAGCTGCCTATCATGGAACTATAATAGATCACCCCCCTTTCAAAGGGATGCCCGTAATAGTAGGAGTGGGTAAGGCATCTTCCTACACAAGGTGCTGACTCCCCTGCTCATCCCCAACATGTCCTGTTCTCCTGAGGACTCTGAGAGCAGCCACAAACCCCTAACTTGGCTCTTTTAGAACAAGGACCACAGCCCTCTTTTTGATGTTTGCCAGCACAAGGCCATAGACGTAGTTGGTAGAGGTTTGGGACGGTGGAAAGAGCATTGGTTCTTGAGTTACAGGACCTGGGTTCAAATCAATAACTCTTTAATTTACTCCTTATGTGACCTTAGTCAAGTCTCTCCCCTGGCCTCAATTTTCTTCCCGGTACATTGAGGGGGTCTCTAAATTCCCTTTCTGCTGTCAGTCTGGTGGTCTTGAATAAATGAGTCTGGGCTTGGGATGATTTCAGGCTTCCTCAGGACAGGTAGGCTCAGCTAAGGCACACATTAGAAGGGGCTCTTTGTATCTTGTGTTTGTGGTCAGAAAGGCTTGCCAGGAGGGCTCTGTTTGAATGTTCAGCGTCATGCAGTCTGGGATTTTTCCCCCTTGGCTTTTCCTGTCTGTGCCCAGGACAGTGACTACACCAATCCGCCCACTCTCACCCCGGAGGTGCCTGCCGAGTGGGGAAGGTCAGTGACTCCTGATGGAGCAATCGGGCCCCATGCTGGCTTCCTTCCTGGTGTGATGGACAGACACCAATTTCCTTCCAAATTCCCCCAGCTTATGAGATGGGTGATGACTCACTTTGCTTCCCATACATACAAAGCCTCCCAAGCCTTGCTGTTTCATGTGATGTCCAGGTGAGCTAGCTTGGAACGAAAACATTCTTCCCTTCTCCTCTCCCCACCCCCCATAAACTCTGCTGAAAGGACTCAAGGACTGGACTCTTGTTTAGATGGTGTCCTGCCTAGCCTCGTAGCCTCAGTCCCTCCCCACTCTGGGCTTTATCTTTTTTATCTCTAAATTGAGGAGACTGAATAAGAATAAGAGAGCTACTGAGAGCTAGCATTGATGGAGTGTGAGGTTTGCAAAGCCCTTTACAAAGATTATCTCCATAGCTTGCTGAAAGACCCTTTCCCTCCCAGATCCCACAAACTTTTTCCACCCTCCCCTCGAAAGAATCTGATATTCCATTGTTAGTGATTGTAAATTCCCGGAGGGTACGGATTCTTCTTCTGCCTGTGCCTTTGCCTTGGATGGAGCTCAACAATAGTAGGTGATCAATAAATGCTCTGTTGATCGATTATGTACATGTTGTTTCCCCCTTCTCTTCCACTTTTTGTCTGCGTATGCTTGGCATCTCTCCCAGTGCCTGGCGCATTATGGGCACTCAATAAATGGATGCTGACTAATTGATTCCCACACCTCCACCCAATCCCTTCCCCCCACCATGGTGATTAAGCAGATGAACAAGCAAAGACCTGGGTTCAAATCTCAGATCTGCCATTTTGCCATCTGTAAGACCTCTCTGGGCCTCAGATCCCTCTTCTTTTAATGAGGGGATTGGAGGAGATGGCCTTTCCGATTCCCTTGTAGCTCTGTTCCTAGGACCCTATGATCTCAGGGCTGTAGCTCCCCCCTCAGCCCAAAGTCAGGATCCTGGACCAACCTTGGGAAAGTCACCCTCCCCTCCCCCAGGACCTCAGTTTCTTCATGTGTAAAATGAATCCTTTTCAGCTCCACGGCCTACTCAGAGAGCTCTCAAGGTCAGTGATTTTATGAAACACCCAGGGTTGCTGTGACAACTGGAACTGTTTTCGAGCACAGCTTTTGTCCAGATCTGCCCAGAATAGCTCCTTTTGTCATCCCTAGTGATTCCAGATGTTTCTCTGGAACTCTGGAACCTGGGCTATGGAGCTTCTTGGTGGAAGAAGTCCATTGTGTGCCTTAAGGTAAAATGAAAAGCCTCACTTTGGAGGCAATCTTGACTTCACTAGCCTTGGGCAAGCTTTTTAACCTCCCAGGGCCTCAGTTTCCCTTTCTGTGAAATTGATGGGGTTGGGATGTGGACCCCAGAAAGGAAAAACCCTGGGCTTTCTCACAACAAATCTCTGGCCTGCCTCTATAATCCCATCAACCGGCCTTTCATCTTGGCTAAACCAATCTTTAATTCTTTGTTACCCTTAACCTAGCCTAGCCCTCCATTGTCTTACCTCCCTATGGCCCCTGGTCACTTCCCACCCTTAATCCTAGCGAGGCTCCGTTCTCCCTAGGTCGCATGGTGCAGGTCCCTGGCATTCTATTACCTCACTGCCCCTGAAAACTACTTGGCCCCTCCTAGATCCCTCCCACAGTCTTTCTGTATGTAAGGTCCATCTTGTGTCCATTAAGGTGCTCAGATTCTTAAAATCTAGCCAGTAGCTCATTAATGTTCAGACTCCGTAAGAGTCTGCCCGATATGGTGGATGTTCTAATGAACCCCATCTTTGGCTGAAAGAAGGCTTGGGTTGAATTCTTTTGGGCAGGAGCCTTGTGTTGTGATTTTGGGGTCCCAGAACCCCTAAACCTCAACAAAATGACTGGGTTGGCCTCTGGGGTCTAGGCCCCTTTGGAGGCGTCTGTTTCTTGTGTTTATCTTCCATTCAATTCCTTGTCTTTTTGGGTGTCAGGTAGTCAGTCATTCAGTCAATAGGCATTTATTAAGCTCCTGCCATGTGCCAGGCTCTGTGCTAAGTACTGAGGATTCAAAGAAAGGCAAACAACAATCCCTTCACAATCCAACTCTGCACAAATAAAATGGAGATAGGATAAATAGAGGGATGATCACAGAGGGAAGACACCAAGATGGAGGCAGGCTGTATGGTACAGGTGGGGTTCAATCCCCCTGTAGCCCCTTCCAGTCCTCCTCCCAAGAAGGAAAGTCCCTCCGCCAATGCAGACTAGACCTGCTCTGTACCTTAGTCCTAGAGAGTGGATGGGCCAAAGACCTGTCTGGAGTCACACTGCCAGGGTGTGTCAATAATATAATATATATTAATTAAGTGCCTTCTCCTCCTCTAGTTTCCATTTATGATTTCTCTAAATATGGCTATGAAAAAACCAGGCTTTGATAAAAAAGCCCATTGGGATTTGAAGGGAGCTACTTGACTATGCCTTTAAACCCAAATCACTCTGGCTCTCACTTGATTGGCCAATAATAGGTCCCATCTCAAGCCCCTCTTAGTGGTCACTGTTTGGGCCCTGATGGCTTGCAGTGAATGTAAGTAACAACTGTTTCTGTTTTAGCCATAAACCTTGAGGGTCTTCCCCTGTCAGATTGATTTTTTTTTTAAAACTAGGTGAAAGAGGCCATTTTTTGCCTCATTTCTTACCCAGCCTTAATCACTGTATGGACTGAGATCTGGGAAAGACCTTAGCTAAAAAAGGCCAAGGTCTCCCACTGCATCCTGGGCCATCTCTAGTTGTCCTGACCTATGTCTTGCCGCTGGACTCCATGATCCTGGAGGGGAGAGAGTGAGGCTGATAGCTTTGCACAGCCCTACCTCACTTAAATCCAATTCACTTGCAAATCAAGACATCACCCTCTTGATGTCATTGGTCCTCTTCCAGAATGAAGGGTGAACAATTGTACTAAGTGTTGGGGCTTAGCAAAGGCGGGCCCTGAACCCAGGCCTTCCCAACTATCCACCAAAGGAGGATGGGCTCTTCCTTCATCAGCATTTTCATGTCTTTTCCAAGAGGGTGATAATGGAACATAAGCCCTCTAGGTGGAAAGGGTCTGAGTGATCCTTAGTCTAACACCCTCGTCTGACAGGCGGGAGAGGACTCCCCCAGAGTCACACAAGCCATAAGGGGCAGAGCCAGGGTTCTGGCCCTCCTTTTTCTGTCCTCCTCCACAGTTGGCAGTGACTTACGGCGCTACTAAGCTCCCGGTGGATGTCCTGAATTCTGAAAGTGAGATTGTTTAGCTCACCCCGGGTTTCAGACGAAAGCTTTTTTTCTATCCTCATCCTTTATACATTGGCATGGTTTCTATGGTAACCCTCTCTCAACCTCGGTGCCCTATTTCCCAGCCATTTTAATGCAGTGCAATTTGCCACAGTGACATGTGGGGCGTGCTCAGAGTCTGTGATGGAGCAAATTCAGAATAATCGTGCGGCTCGACCAGCTACCCAACATGCTTGTTGGACGGGAGGAAGAACATGGCAAACCCTGAGGGGCCATGGAAATAGTAGCTATTATTCTTGTGGATAATAAGCAGACCTGTGATTTCTCCTGTGTAAGAAGCTCCCCGTGAGGAAGCTCCCCTCCCAGAGCAGGCAGCTGCCTGGGGTCCAAAGAGGGGAAGTGACTTGTCCAGGGTCACACAACCAATACGAGTCAGAGGCAGGAGCCATGCCTCTCAGTCAGTCTCATCGGCACATCACGGTCACGTAGGGGCATCCCTGGGCTCTTCAGTGTTGAACCCAGATCCCTCAGGTCCTTCCAGCTGGTGAGTGGGAGTAACCTCAGAGCATTTCCACAGTGGAACGGCTGGCCATAGTCTGCTCCTCGCCTGCTCTCCCAGGTCTAGCTTAGACGAGTTTGGAGAGATTCATCACCACACCAGCCCCCCACAGCAGCTCCTGAAGACCACCTCCTAAGAGTGGCTGACCCGTCCTGAGGAGACGGGCTTCCCACCCAGATCAGATCGCGAGATCCGGGACGTATGGGGGAATTAATGCTTCTGCCTTGTACATGCAGAGCCTGGCACCCAGGCATCCACACTCTAAGTCACCCAGTCAAAGCCTCTTTCTGAAGCACCTCAGTGTGACCAGCATCCTTATTTTTTCTTCACCCCAACGGTCATCCGCTCGGCAAGCAAGCAAGCAAGCAATTATCAAGGAAGGGCCTGCCATGGTCCCAGAATTGTGCTGGGCACTGGGGGCCAAAACAAAGCCCTCCCTGCCCTCAAGGCTCTCACATTTTAGGGGAGCCCTGCCCTGGGGCAGCTTCCTCCTCTGCTGATCCCTTCCCCCCTCCCTCTGCTGCCTTCCTCTTTTGCCTAGCTTATGGGTAGGGGCAGGTTAGTTAGCAAACCTTCAGGGAGCTGTTCTCTCAAAGGCTCATGACCTTCCAGCCTCCTTTCAGGCACCTTCCCCCCATTCCTCAGGACGGCCTTTGCTTTCCACTTGAGGAGCCCAAATCCACCACATTCACCTCAGACCTGGATCAGCTTCTGCTCCCCAAGCTACTTTTCCATTGGGCTTTCTCCCCCACTCTCTGTCTCTTTCTCCCTCCCTCCTTCTCTCCTCTCTCTCTCTTCTCTCTCTCTCCTCTCTCCTCTCTCTCTCTCTCCCTCTCTCCCTCTCTCTCTCTGTCTCTCTGTCTCTCTCTCTTTCCCTCTCTCTCTCTCTCTCTCTCCATCTCTCCCCCCTATCCCTCCAGGATGGAAGGGAAGGAAGTGGTGAGGCTGAAGTTGGTCTAAATCAACTCCTCCAATTGAACTGAGTGGGTAGGCGAGAGGAAGCTGGCCTCCTGACCATCACACTCAGAGCCCCTCTTCCTCTTGACCCAGGACAAGGTCAGAGGTGAGCCTAAGGCTGGGTGGCCCCCGAAAGAGGCTTTGAACTCGGAGCTGCTCCTGACACTCCCCCTCTGGTTTAGACCATATGAGAGCGCAGCAGCAGAAGAGGGCATCTGGTTGCCTTTCCTCTTTCCTGAATCATAGTGAAGAGGTGTAGAGGTTTTGGGGTGCCGAACCCCAAGACTGTGACGCGGGTCTGCCTGAATTAATTCAACCCAAATCTTCTTCCAGCCAGAGAAATAGTTTATTAAAGATAAATCACACCTAGGCCAGCTGACACCCGTGAGGAGGAGTGGTGTGAGAGTCTCAGCCTCTGGGCATGAGAGGTTCTCAGCATCAGAATGGGGGCAAAGGTGGTCAGGTGATGCCCAAGGACTAGTAGGCAGGAACCTTTAGGGTGTGAGGAAAGCTCAGCTTCCAAATGGGGGCAAAGGTGAATCTAAAGTATAGAAAGACTGTGGGAGGGATCTAGGAGTGGTCAAGTAGTTTGGGGTGACGGGAGGAAGGGCCTAGGGAGATCTGGATGGGAGTGGCTAGTAAGCTGGGGTGAACAGAACTCCTGGGTCCTGGACCACGTGGTGCCTAGCTAGGATTAAGGGTGGCTGGGGGTTGGTTGGGTTTGGAAGGTAATAAACAATAAGAATAGATAATGAAGGGAGCTGAAAGGTAGAAGTTTGCTTTCAAAGGAAGATAAAGAGAGTAGATAAGGAACCTAAAAGTTTTAAGGGTTTCCTGGGGTCTGTAAACAAAGGAACCAAATTCCTTTTGGTGAAAAGGGGCAAAGGTCTCGGCTTCTGAAACTGAATGAAACCCTTGTCAATAGAATGTCCTGTTTGGAAGGGATCCTAGAACTCAATGTCAGAGCAAGTGGGGCCTTAAAACAGAGAATGTCAGAGCCTGGAGGGACCTTAGAACATGGAATGCCAGGGCAGGGAGGGCCTTAGAACGTGGAATGCCAGGGCTGGGAGGGCCTTAGAACATGGAATGCCAGGGCAGGGAGGGCCTTAGAACATGGAATGCCAGGGCAGGGAGGGCCTTAGAACATGGAATGCCAGGGCAGGGAGGGCCTTAGAACATGTATTGACAGAGCTGGGAGGAAACTGAGGCTCAGAGAAGCAGTCCCCCTCCCCACCCTTCTCCAATTGCCAATCTTCCTCTTCCTTTTTCTGTGTATGCATAGTTTCCTTTGGATGGAATTTGATCTCCTGAAGCTGTCTCACTTTGTATCCTAGTCCCTTAATACAGTACCTAGAACATCCTCATCATAGCATTTTTATAGCACTTTAAGTTATCTCATTTAATCCTCACAACCTGGAGATGGAGGTGCTACTATTATTCCCATTTCACAGATGAACAAAGTGAGGCAGAGGTGAAGTGATTTGCCCAGGGTCACACAGCTAGTCAGTGTCTGAGGCTGGATTTGAGCTCAAGTCTTGCTGCTTCCAAATCATGCTGCCTTTAGCCAGGATGCTGGAGGCCTTTCAACACACCAGACAGATCCTGGTACAGCACAGTATGGGCTATCCTTCCCTCTCTGGGTAGGATGGACTCACCTCCTTTTCCACTCACACATTTCTTGGTATAGAGGATAATAGATGGGTCCCTCCTAGGGGAACAGGAGCTCCCTGAGGGCAGGGACTGTTTCTGCAGTTTTTAGTTTTTAGCATAGAGCGGCCACCTTCAGATCAACAACAATAACAATACCTAGCCTGAATCACCGAATGGGTGTTGCCACAGTCAAACTGAGACTTGGGAAAGACCGTAGCTTAAAAAGACCAGGGTCTCCCACTACATTCTGGGCCATCTCCAGTCATCCTGATCTGTATCTTGCCACTGGACCCAGATGGCTGTGGAGGAGAAAGTGAGGCTGGTGACTTTGCCCAGCTTCAAGAACAAAGGACAAACAACCACAGCCTGACACATAGTAGGTCCGGATTAAATGTTTCTTGCTTGACTTATAGAAGACCCCCTTATTTTACATTCAGCACCTGGAGGCCTGGGGACAGGAAACAACCCATTCAAGGTTCTCAGAAGCCCATTAAGCAGCTCTGGGCCTGGGTGGGAAATGAAGGACTGGGTAGGGAAGTTTTGTTGTGGTGATGGCTGTTGATGGCAACTACTTTATTTTGTTGCAAAACAAAAACAAAAGAAAAGGAAGAAGTGCTGAGTGCTGGGTGTCCTGGGGGAGGGAGCTGGTTAGAGGAGGGGGCTTGTGAGCCAAGGTACACAAGGTACACAGAAGAGGATTCTGTGTATAGGAGAGGAGGGAGGGCCGAGCAGCTCTTTTGGCAGGGAGCAGAGCTGGTGGTATGACTTAAGGACCCCCTCTCCCAAACTATCTCCACCATTGCCTGGCAGGGTGTCTGCAAATCCCTACATTAGGCAATAATTTCTTTGGATTGATTTCCCTGTGCAACATGTAAATGTCCCATTCTAAGCCATTATCATCCATTGACTGTGTGATCACCCCCCAAACTCCTCTATTTGGGGGGTCCTGGTCTTTCTGATGACTGACTCTTGAGGTTCAGCCCTCCTCTCCAGTCTGGAACCCCCTTCCTTTTTTGGACTATCCAATGCCTGAAACATTTCTTGTTAAAAAATGTCCATCTCCTATGGGAGGAGGTGTAAACAGCGCTGAACTCGGAGGCATGGGATCTGAGTTCAAATCCCAGCTCTGCCACTTAATAGCTTGTGACCTTGGGCAGATTTCATCCCTCTGGGCCTCAGTTTCCTCATCTATAAGCAGGTTGAATTAGAAAACCTCTCTCCCAGCTCTAAATTTGTCATCCTATGGACCCAGGTGAGCCCTCAGACTCCTCCCTTCTGCAGAAAAGAGCCTTCTTCTGCATCCTAGCTGCTCAGGGTTGAAGTAATGATGGATGCACATTGAACCCGGGAGGAAGAGGGAGAGCTTGGTACAAGACACACCATGTTGGGGAGAGACTTTTCAAAGAGCTGCCAGTACCTCAGCCATACTGACTCTACCTCAAATGCCCTAACCACTCAGTTCTTCAATCTGCTCATTTCTTTCTTTCTTTTTTTTTTTTGGCGAGGCAATCGGGGTTGAGTGACTTACCCAGGGTCACACAGCTAGTGAGTATCATGTGTCTAAATCCAGATTTGAACTCAGGTCCTCCTGACTCCAGGGCCGGTGCTCTACTCACTGCACCACTTAGCTGCCCCTGTCTGTGCCTTCTTAGTCAAGTTCACAAACACTTCCTTTATATGCATTATTTGTACATGTGGCTTAGTCTCGGTACTAGACAATTAGGTCCATGAGGACAAGGGCTCATCTTCATCACTCCCACAGCATCTTGTGCAAAGCCTGGCATAAAGCAGATATTCAATGAATGCCTGGAAGAAAGGACTTCTTTATGAGAGCATAGCACAGCCTCTAGGGAGACCCTGGGAAGCAGAAAGTACTGATGGGCAAGGAGAAAAGTGGTCAGTCCGGCGGAATACAAAGACAACAGCCCCCGTCCCCCGGTGAGAGGGCAAAAGTAGCCTTTCCGGAGTTGTCCGCTTGCTGGAGTATGTCAAAGGTCCATGGGTGATAGGCTCATCAATCTAAAGCTGGTAGGGACCTCAGAGGCCATTTTATAGATGAGGAAGATGGAGCCCCAGAGGTTGTGACTTGCCTGGGTTCCCTCAGGTGTTGGGGGGGAGGGGTGGGAGAAAGAGGATGGGAGTGGATCCAGGCCTCCCAAATTCCAAGTCCAGTGTTCTGGGAAGCCAGGAACAGGATGGAATTGAAAAGAATTTACTCCATCTTACTTAAATATCAAATAGACCTAAGGGGGTTGTTACTAAGACTTTGATCAGAAGGAATCTTTGCAGCTGGCTGGATGAGGGTTTAGGTCTGAATAACAAAAAAGCTGAAATAGTCTGAAGACTCGGGCATTCTCACAAAAGAATGATTAGTGCTCCCTTAAAGAAAAAACAAATGGAGCCTAGAAGCCCAGAGAAAAGCAGATGAGAGACCATGAGAGGGCTTGGAGACTGGAGCCAAACTAGGATCCTAGGGAAAATGAGGTGTTCGGGAGAATTCCTTCGTCTGCTGGTAGCACGGAACTCCATTGGGAATTATTTTGTCCAAGGAGGATTTTTTCCTTTTATTTACCTTGCTATTCCATTTTGTTAAGGCTCTTTCATTTGGAGAAAAATCATATAGGTGAAAGGTGTATCCAAAGTAAATGCAAGGCCGTCTCGGAGGGAAGGGATGGAAGGGAAAGGTAAGCTTGGAGCTTGGAAACCCGGGTCAGTTCATTCAGTTGATATTGATTCCATGCCTGTTGTGTGTTAGTGAAACTCTGAGAGAGATCCTGAGATTTGCCTACCTTCAAAGAGCTTCCAATCTAGTCACAGAAATAAAACCCAAACAAATCATTGTAATAAATACTTGAAACGCAAACCATTTGCTACAAGAGGAAAGGGAGAAGGAGGGTCAGGGAAGGCTTTGTGTAGGAGACGGCTTCTCAAAGGAGAACATAGATGGGAAAGAAGGAGCAGGCCTGGCTAGACCATTAAGCGGTCAGATAAATTCTTCTATAAGCCCTAACCCTAACCCTCTGGGCTATGAAGGGTTAGAGCTATGATGCTAACATTCTATGCACCCGGGTCCCTCCCAGCTCTGATGTTGTGTTCTAAAGTCCCTTCCAATTCTGACATCGCCATGCTCTGAGGTCCTTCTACTGGAGAAGGAAATGGCAAACTACTCCAGTATCTTTGCCAAGAAAATACTACGTCCATGGGGTCATGAGGAGTCAGACACGACTGGACCACTGAACAACAAGGTCCTCCTAGTTCTGATGTCCAAGATTCCAAGGTCCCCGGCTCTAACATCCTACATTCGATGCTCCAAGATCCTTCCTGTCTCAGACATGCTGTTTCCGAAGGCTCCCCATCACTCTCACTTAATGTTCCTCTGCCCACCCAAAGATCAGTAAGCATGAACTGGGGGGGAGGGGGGAAGGAATGGGAGGGTGGTACTAAGAAGTTGAGTGTTAGGATGGGAAAAGAGATGGGGAAGGGTAGGAATGGGCACCCAGGCGACCTCTGCCTCTTGCCTCCCTCCTCATTTTGCTGATGGGCAGCTCTCCCAGAGGTCTCAGGTTCCAATGAATGTTGTTGCTCAGTTGTGTCCAACTCTTTGGGCCCCCATTTGGGATTTTCTTGGCAGAGATACTACAGTGGTTTGCCATTCCTTCTCTGGCTCATTTTACAGATGAAGAAACCGAGGCAAACGGGGTGAAGTGACTTGCCCAGGATCACATGGCTATTAAGTGTCTGAGGCTGGATTTGAACTCAGGGAGATGTCTTCCTGTCTCCAAGCCCAGTGCTCTACCACCCAGCAGCCCTAATTGAATAATTTGCTTCAAATACATAATAAAGGGCAGAAGACCAGGTAGACCTGGGCACTCCCTCTAGCCCCATCCCCTCCTTCAGCTCACCAGCTAATCTTCTGTGGCCTCTTGCCGTGTTTTAACAATCCCCCTTTGCCCAGAGAATGGGGCCCCCTCCTCACTTCCAGGAGGCAGCTAGGTCGCACCATGGATAGAGCACTGGGCTTGGGAGTCAGGACAACCTGAGTTCAAGGCCTGCTGTACTTGCTTCTCACCTAAGTGATTGTTGGGAAACTCACTTACCTACCTGAGCTTCAGTATTCTCATCTGTAAAGTGGGCACAATAATAGCATCTACCTCATGGAGCTGTTATGAAGATCAAATAAAACAACCAGTTTTAAGCTCTTTGTAAGCTTTAAAGCACTACATAAATGCTAACTAGTGGCGGTTACACTGAGTTAAAAATAGCACCAGGAAAACCAAGGGTTTAGTCAGAGCCAGAGCAGAGTTTTTCAGAGGATTGTTGTTTAACTGGGTTCAAGGGAGAATCCGGGTGTCGTCAGAGCTTAGGAACGAGGGGCCACGGGACAGTAGGCCCATAGGCTTCAGAGCCGGGCAAAGCTGAGATCCCGAGTGCAACCACCCTCACCTTGCAGATTAAGAAACTGAGGGCCAGAGGCGGCTACAAAACTAGCTCCCCACCCCCCACCCCCAACAAACCATCCTGCTTCCCACCTCTGTCCCAGTTGGTCCGAAAAACCAGCTCACTCAAGCAGTTGGGAGGGGTTCTGGGTGGGGCCGGGAATAAAAACTAGAGTTAGGCCTGAGTTTGGTGTCAGCAGAACCGAGCAAACACACCCTCGAGCAGGAGGTACTTTTCCAAAAGTTGGGAAAAACCGAGTGGTTCTTTGCCAAACACGCTCCCCCCACCCCCTTGCATCCAACCCTTGGGGTTTTTCTCTGGGGCCATCAGGTAGCTTCCATAGGAGCTGGAACGAGTCTTGGGGGGGCCCTAGAACTAGTTAAAGGCATAAGGCGCTGACTGAGCTGTCAAGCCGGGAGGAGTTGATGAGGTGTGAATTGTGAGATGGATGGCAAGTGAGTCGGTCATCACAGCCCTGATGGCAATCGATGGCAGAGGACCAAGGAACAGTGGAGGCCCACCTCTCCCTCAACACAAGAAGGTGGTCCCAGGCAGCAATGTGAGGATGAAAAGGAACAGGGCCGCTCCCCCATAAGAAGCGAGGCTCCAATATGGCACCCTCATCGCGACCTGCAGAAACCAGAGGCATTTCTGACTGGTGGCCTGTGTCCCCGTGGAGGAGGAGCACCTTCCTACTGCCAGGTACTTCAGAACAACGGCACCCTGGGAATCACTGGTCCTGGGGTTGGAGGGTTCCTCAGGGAATCATCCAGGAAAAAATGGAACCATATTTGTGAAGTACTTCGTACACCTTAAAGTGCTACATAAATACTGGGTATTCTTGTTAACAGTCTAACCCTTCCTTTTACAGAGGAAGAAACTGAGTCCCAGGTGAAACAGCTTGCCCAGGATATCGTACATAATAAGAAACAGGGCTGGATTTGAACACAGATCCTCTGACCAGGGCTCCTATCACTCCACTGCATTGGGGAGCATAGGGAAATGCCGCCTCCTGCCAAGCTATGGTGTTTACTTTGTACCATGAGTCAGAGCAAGCCCTAGAGTGGATCCAGATGGGTCCTGCCTTTTCCTTCCTATATCCTTACCAAGTGGCTGAGTACTAGTCAGTTAGTGAATCAGTCAGTAAGTATTTATTAAACACACACTGGTGCCAGGGACTGTGCTAAGCACTGGGAATACAAAGAAAGACAAAAATAGTCCCTGCCCTCAAGAAGCTTACATTCTAATGGGGGAAGACATCCCAATAGGGAACTGTGCAGGAGATGTAAAGAAGGTAGAACAGACAGCATTTGGCATCAGACTGGCCACGTGGATGAGTTTGGCTGAAGAGATTAGGATGACATTGAGGTTGAGAATCCGGATGACTGGAAAGATGGTGGTGCCTTTGATGGTAATACACTTGAAAGAGGGGAACCCTTGGGAAGAAAGATAATGAGTTTTGTTTTGGATATGTTGAATTTGGAAATGGCAAACCACTCCAGTATCTTCGCCAAGATAACCCCAAATTGGGTCACAAAGCGTTGGAAATGACTGGAAAATGACCAGAAAGCAAGTGCACAACATGGGACTCGCATTCTCGACGTCCAAAAGCCAGTTGGTGTGGCATGACTGGGGCTCAGAAATCTGGGAATCATCTTCACAAAGATCCTAATTGAACCCATGGGAGCTGGTGAGATCACAGGTAAGACAGTCTAGTGGGAGAAGACAGTAGAGAGCCTTGGGGCACACCCTTGGTTAGTGGACATGTTTTGAATGGAGAATCAACAAAAGAGAGTAAAGAAGGAGCGGTCAGACCAGTCAGAGGATCTGACTGACAAGAGATGAGGATCACAAAAGCTTGTCCATAGGAGGTTTTTAATAAATAAACAAGTCAATTAATTAATTAATTAATACTGATTGAATTGAATTCATTTTCAAAGCACTACACAAATAACAGCTCCTGCTTACTATGTCTTGGGTACCCAAGGGTCAGAGGGTAAGAACCTCTTACCCCACACCCCCTACCTCCTCCCCTCCGGCTCAAGTCACCCCGTTTTGTGGTTCTCTGTCCTTTCCCACTCTTCCTCAAATATTCATTTTACCTTTATTTCACCAGGTCAGTGGATGCCCAGAGGTGGGCCAGGTAATCCTCACAGACTATTACAAGGAAGGATGGGGACTGTCCTGCCAGCAAACCAGTCTTCTGGCAAAGCAGAGCTAAAGCCCAAAGAGTAGACTAATTTCTCCCCCAAGAATGGTGTCCTTGCCTTGACACTGAGGGGGTTGGAACCAAGGAGCTGGGGGCCTGAGAAGAGAGACAGACCTATATGTATTCCTGGGCCTCAGGAACTGTGTGTTCCTGGCCTGGCTGTGACTCATTCAGGGATTTGGGGCAGTGCTTATGGCCCCTTCTTGGGCCTCTAGTCACACATCTGGAAAACAAGCCCTCCCAGGGAGGCGCTGCCTGGGGAGGGATCGTGTGTGCAGATGGATGGAGAAGCCTGTTCCATCAAGGAAGGGATTATTCTGCTATAGACCTTGGATGGCTGCCTCCTCATGGAAAATTGGTAGGGAGACTGTTTCCAGCACAGCCTGCGGGGGCCCCTCAGCAAATATTACTTGATACTGATGTGGGGCATTCCTGGGAGGGATCCAGAAGCAGCTGGGGACACGACCCTCAAAGCCACCACGGGCAGAGCTTCGCCTTGGGCCTCAGAATGGCTTAGCACGTAGCGACTCTCAAGAAATGGTCACCTCTCGGGGCTTTGGCCCTGGGCCAGTCTAGGGTTCCAGGGTTGGTGTTCTGATCTCAGGAAGTACCCAGCTGTAAGAGGAAGAGAAAGCAGAAGAGAGCTTATTGACTCGTTACCAATGGAAACTCAACCACAGCTTGAAAGCTGTTGGGCTAGGCTTTGATCTACTTCCTCGCCGCATTCTTCTCTCCCACCCACAGTCGGAGATGACTTGGGACCAGAAGCTCTGAGGGGAGTGGGTCGATAGGACGGCTGATCGCTTGCCCCCATGCACATCCAGGATTGCAACGGTGATACTCGGAGTCAGCTTGGGATACCAAGCCTGCCTTCAAGGCTGTGTATGTACATAGGACTACAGTCTCTGGTCTGGAAAAATCACAGCTCTTCAGTTGGACAGGACCTAGTTGGGCCTTCAGCATTTTACAGTTACAGAAACTGAGGCCCTCATCCAAGGTCACACAGTGATTTGAAGCCAGGTCTTCCGTCCCCAGAGCCAATGTTCTTTCTATCACACCATACTTCATCCTGATGCTAGAGTAAAACTGAATGAAAATGTGAAGGAAAGTCCCCATGGGACCGGTCCTCCTTGGACACCATAGAAACAAAGCACTAACTTCTGCTGAATCCAGGGGATTGCTGATGTGCGCAAAACTAGATGGAGTGAGTAGGGAGCCCAGAGGAGTTGGGCCATGTCCACTAGCAGGGCACCGCTTGGCCCTCTTGCTCCCCACTTGTAGGGTGACTTCCAGTCACTCCTTGTCTCTGGGCCCCATGTGTCAAATGAAGGGGTTAACTTGGGTTGGCTCTCAGGCCTTCATTTTACGCAGCCCCTTGTTCAGAGAAATATGTAATCTGATTAAAAAGTGCTTAAGAGGAGAGAGAAAGATTTAAGTCCAAGAATCTTGGATTCTCAGATTTAGAAGGGGCCGAAAGGGCATTCAGCTGCTCTAACCCTTACTTGAGTGGAGGGCCAGCTCTGGAACATTCCCACCAAGTCGTCTTTCAGCCTTAGCATGCAGACCTCCAGAAGTGTTCCAGGTTGGCCGTTAGGCCCTCCATGGGCTCCCGATGATCCAGGGAGAAGAACCATCGGGCCTGGTTTGGACCCACAAGGCAGGGCTAGGCCATGGGGACAATGCCAGGAGTTAAGGAATAACAGATTTGCAACCAGAGTTTCCTAGGTCTGCCTGTGGTGATAAAACACACAAACAAATGTGGTTTTTGTATCCTTTCCCCTTTTCTGGCTGACTGGGAAGAAAATGGCTAGAGAAATAGGGCTTCTGGAAAGAGCCTGGATTCTGAGTCAGAGGACTTCCACTGGAATCCTGGCTCAGCCCCTTACTGCTTGGGTGACCATGGGCCAGTTTCTTTTCCTCTGTGGGCCTCAGTTTCCTCATCTGTATAATGATCTCAATGATCTCCTCAGATGATCAAAAAGGTTCCTCTTCCAGCATTAAGTCTCATGACTTGTGACCTAAGACTCTAGTTTCCAAGTCACCATCCCACATGTTTGTGCATGCCTGGGGGCCCTTACATTCTGTTATTGTCCCCGGTTAAGCAATGGCTTCATAAAAAGCAAGAGAAAGGGAAAAAAAGAGGAAGGACTTTGGGCCTGTTTGGTCTCTTCTAAACTGAGGTCAAAATCAGTGACTTGAAAAAAACAAACAACTGTGATCTTCCTGGCACTTTGCTAAGGCCATCTGCCTTAGGATTCCTTCTGTTGGTTAGGAGGTTCAGTCCTTCCCTTGACTTTCCTCAACCAAGAAATTCCCTTTTTCCTTAGTCCAGGAGCTTATTCCCTCTTTCCCCTGGTCAAAGACTCCTTCCCTTGCTCAAAGACTCCAGCCCCTGGTCAAAGATTCCTTCCCCTTACTTATTCAATGCCATACCAATCAAACTAACAAAAAATTATTTTAGAGAGCTAGAAAAAACAACAACAATTTATCTGGAAGAACAAAAGGTCCAGAATATCAAGGGAACTAATGAAAAGAAATGCTAGGGAAGGTGGTCTAGCTGTATCAGAGCTTAAATTGTATTATAAAGCAGCAATCATCAAAACCACTTCGTACTGGCTAAGAGTGGTGTACCAGTGGAACAGGTTAGGTATGTAAGACACAACAGTCAATGACTGTACTAATCTACTATTTGATAAATCCAAAGACTAGCTTCTGGGATAAGAAATCACTATTTAGCAAAAACTGCTAGGAAAACTGGAAAAATGTACGGCAGAAACTGGATATAGACCAACATCTTACACCCTATACCAAGATAAAGTCAAAATGGGTACAGGATTTAGATGTAAAGACTGATACTATAAGCAAACGAGAAGAGCAAGGAATAGTTTTTCTGTCAGATCTACGGAGAAGGGAAGAATTTATGACCAACCAAGAGATAGAGAACATTATGAAATGCAAAATGGATGGTTTTGATTATGTTAAATTGAAAAGCTTTTGCACAAAGCCAATACATCCAAGATTAGGAGGGAAACAGAAAACTGGGAAAGAATTTTTATAACCAGTGTCTCTGATAAGGGCCTCATTTCTAAAATATATAGAGAACTGAGTCGAATTGATAAGAATACAAGTCATTCCCCAATTGATAAATGGTCAAAGGATATAAACAGGCAGTTCTCAGAGGAAGAAACTAAAGCCATCTATAGTCATGTGAAAAAAAAGTCAAATCTTATGGAAGTGAATGTTGAGAACTAAAAATAAATAAATTATCCAAAAAATAAAAAAAGATTCCTTCCCCCGTTTCAAAGGCTCCTTGTCCTGGATGAATAGTCCTTCTTTTGGTCAAAACTCCCTTTGCCTGGTCAGATCCTTCCTATGGTGCTCTTGAACCCGACAATAGTTCGCACTTGGCACCTCAGTTCACCATTCTGGTGGCTCAGAAACACACAAACTCATAGGAGGCACAGCTGGAGTTGAATGAGGTATCTTTGGGCAGGTTGGACCAACCTGAAGCTGAGTATTCCTTTCTTCTGGGAATTATCAGGGCTTAGTTCTTCTGGCTCCCAGGATGATGGATCCCGCCACCCCACATGGTGGTCTCTGAACCTTGCCAGGTGGTCCAAGTGGGAAAAACCCCGCCATGTCTCTAATGTCTGTAACCCCAGCACTTACATAGAACGATGCCTGGCCCATAGAAAAAACTCTTGCTGGGAGGCTGACTAAGGGAATGAATAAATGGATCTCAGCCTGGATCTGGCAACATTGGGCTCTTCTGAGGAAAGAGCTTAGAGCTCACAGCTCCCCAGTGGTCAGTCTGTGAGCCTTTGCTGAGCACGGATTCTCTGCCCAGCCCCACGCCAGCTGCCATGTAGCTTACAAATTAGTGGAGAGATAAGACACGTGTGGGGAGTAACTACCCACCAACCAGTCCAAGACTGCATTAAGAACAGAAAGGGTGGGCGGCAGCCTGGAAGGATGGAGGCGTTTTAAGAAGTGACAGGCTGATTGGCTGATGTGGGCTGGAGCAGGCGCTCGAGGAAGGCTCTGGAAGGAGGGATCTGAGCCAGGCTTTGGAGGCTGGGGAAGGATTCCCCAGGGGCAGAGAGAGCAGGAGGGCCTCAGAGCGAGGACAGTGAGTGAAGGCATGAGACGCAGGACCTCGGGAGCTGGGAGCCGCAGAGCCCTTCCTGCTTCCACTCCCTCTCTTGTGGCCTTTCCCCAAAGTATTGTTTGGTGAGCGGGGCCTCTCCCCAGCCCCTAGGCTGGAGGACCATCACTCTTGTGGCACCCTAGTGTCTAGCTCTTTTTTGTTGGAGGTGGGGATGAGGGAAAGAGGAACTGGCCCTGCAGAACTCCCCAGGGGGAACTCCCTCCACCCAAACAGGTGGCAGTAGGGTGGGAGACATTGAAAGCAACATGACTTGTCCAGTCACAGCCAGCAGCAAGACTAGAACCCAGGTCTTCCTGAGAACAAGGCCCACTCTCTGTTGACTCCACAGGACACACCATCTGTCCAGCACAATAAATACTCATTGAAGGGTATTTCAGGCAGACTGAATCAGAACAGCTCAAATCTAGCAGTCCAGCTCTGCCGACCCAGCTAGCCACGGGCAGGCTGTGGCATTTTTAAAATCCGTTCATCTCCACCCTTCCTTCATCATCAGGCAGGCTTCAGGATGTTCTGACTCCAGCCTGGCTGTGAAGAATCAATCAATCACTGAAAATTGAGTAAGCACCCACCACGTGCCAGGCCCTACACCAAGCACAGAATACACAAAAAGAGGCAGACAATTCCGCCCTCGAGGAGCTTACACTCTAATTGGCCAAGTGACTCAGCCTTCTATCCAAAGGAGATGTTTCTGAGACACTCTGCCCTTTAGCTCCAATCACATGTCTTATCATTTCCTTCCACTACTCAAAAATATGTTCACTGGTTCCTTACAGGATGACATGGGATTAATTCGATTCCAAAAGCACTGATTAAGCTCTTACTAGATGCCAGACAATACAAAAGTCACCAAGACAAATACAAAGACAAATGCCCTCCAGGATTTTGCAGTCTACTGGAGAGACGTTATCTGTGCGCAGTAAGCCAGTAAATAAAGAAATACATATGTGTGTATATACGTACAAAGTAGTGGTGGGGAGGGAGTCCCAACAATTTAGGGGCTTAGGAAAGGCCTCTTGTAGGAAGTGGGGGCACCTGAGCTGAGCTTTGAATGGAGTCAGGGATTCCAAGAAGTGCATCATAAAGTTAGGGACCTCCTCACTTAAAATATAGGAATGACAGGCACTTGGCCAGGGATGGAGTATACCGAACAAAGGGTGGGAGGAAGGTAGTAGCATCACATATCAAGAAGACACGCTCGTGCTCATGTGAGGAAATCCAGGGACCAGAGAGAGGAAGAAGAGTGAAGAGCTTGGAGGTGATAATCAGTGAAAGGAGACAGGCAAGTGTTTTTGTCATCGGAGTGTACAACGAAACACCTGAACACAAGGAGGAAGAATGGGAGAGATTTGGGGAACACAGCACAAGCCAGGCACAGAGGGGTGATGGGAACTCAGTTATCCATACATCCATGACAAAGGGTTTTGAGTCCAGTTACACAGTGACTGGTTTAGGTCCTAAGGGTATTTAGTCTGATAAGACAAGACTGAGGGGAACAGGAGAGCTGTGTTCCAGTATTGAAAGGGCTGTCTTATGGCAGAGGGCAGGACTTGTTCCGTTGGTCCCAGAGGACAGCCAGGACCCACAGGAGGTGGAAGCTGCAGAAGGAGACGGGGACAAGTAGGACAGCGTACTTGGGCAGGGAGACTGGAGTGAAGGAGGAGAGAGTGGAGACCAATGTTGAGAGGATTTGAAGCGCAGAAGGTTGTGGTGAAGATGTAGGGCAGGTTCGGCAGGGGCAAGGCACTGGGAGAGATGGGAAGATGTGGTTGGATGGAGAGATTTCAGAGTGTTAGGTTACAGACATGGGACACCCGAAAGGCAAGATCAAGGGGGTGAGCATCCCTGTGTGTGGCTGGGCCAGAGTGAAGGTACACATCATGGCGGCTGAGAAAATTCTCCGACTGGGAAGCAAAGGTATCTGAAGGCAGTCAGAATGTAAGCTGGAGTCTGTGAGGCAGGTGCTGCAATCCTGGAGACCGTAGTGACCAGCGTTAACAGGTGCCAACATCTGGATGGAACCTCAAAGCAGGAGAGGCTACTGGACACCCCCGGTCCAGGAGCATCTGGAAATAGCAGGGAGGAGTGAGAAGGATGACTGCACCCAAAGGTCTGGCAAGGAAATAAATAGACATCCAGGATTGGAGAGGGGAGGCTGAAGATGGACGGCCTTACTTGTGATCGCGGGGCCATGGAAGGAGTCTGAGAGGAAGAGGGCTAACGTGAAGGGCAGTTGGTTAACAATAGAATGGGGTCTCCGTAAGGCAGTGGAAGACATAGCTGAGTCAAATAGAGACACTAGAAGGGTGGCCACGACATGCGATGATCCACTCTCAAATGTATGAAAGACCCTACAAACCGTAAGCGTTCAACTGGCCCCGGAGTTAAAATAAAGATGCCTCTCACAGGCAGAGAATGAGGGTATGACTCCATCTCCTTTGCCCAGAGAAGCATAACCAACCTGCCAGCCACTACTTATTTACCGCCAGCCAGCTGGTTATTAAGTTAGCGCTGCCCAAGCCCAAATCCGAGACTGTGATGATGACATGCCTGCTGAGAGTTGCACAGGGTGGGGGCTCTCCCAGCCCAGGGAGCCCTGCCAAACGGCCACTTGTAGGACGTGGTTTTATTGAAATGAATGGAGGGAAGCCGGCTAGGAGCACCACTATCTGGCAAAACTGGCACCTCTAGGCTTTTCTGGAGATCCTCATCAAGTCCAGCCCTATTGGATTGAACGCCTGACTTTCAGGACAAAAGATTCATTGGAACGGAATTGTTTTTCACTCATGTGATTATAATGATATTGAGTCATTCTGTGACAGGAACCACATACAACATCTCCCAGCATTCCTCAGAGAAATGTCAGCACATCTGCTCTAGATGAGCATGTAGCACATTCATAGATTGATGGAGTGTCAAAGCTAGGAGAGATCTTAGAACATGGAATGTCAGAGCTGAGAGAGACCTTAGAACATATTAGACCTTAGACCATGGAATGTCAGATGTAGGAGGGACCTTAGAACAT
>NW_020953709.1:810781-814512 GCF_900497805.2 Vombatus ursinus
AGACCTTAGACCATGGAATGTCAGATGTAGGAGGGACCTTAGAACATGGAATATCAGAACTGGGAGGGATCTTAGAACATATCAGAACTTAGACCATGGAATGTCAACTGAGAGAGACCTTAGAACATTTTAGACTTTAGACCGTGGAATGTCAGATGTAGGAGGGACCTTAGAACACGGAATATCAGAGTTGGGAGGGCTCTTGGAACAAAACACATATCACATTTTGAAGCTGGAAGGGATCTTCAATAATAGAAAATCAATCAATAAATCACAAGTCTATATTAAGCATGTACTATATGCCAGGCCCTCTGCTAGGTGCTGGTGATACAAAGACAAAAATTCCTCAGCCCCTGCCTTCAAGGGGCTTACATTCTACTGGAGGTAAACAACATGTACATTCATAAGAATAACGTCAGATCTGGGTGACAGCTTGAAACATAGAATTCAGACCTTAGAAGGGCCTTAGGACATAGAGTGTTGTTGGTTAGAAAGGACTTCATAAAGCATCTCAGCCAATCTATTTATTTTACACATAAGCAAACTGAAGCCCAGAGAGACATGCCCGAGGGGGCCCGGTTAGGTAGGGTTAGAGCCAGGAGTATGCCTCAGGGTCCTTTGTAATCGCTGCTGCTCAGGGCTCTTAGGCAGATTTAGTAAAAGGAGAGTCCAGTCTATAAGAGATGATCAGCCTCCTGTCCAGACCCTAGTCAGACTATAGCAAGCATTTTGTTTGGTTCTGGGCACTGTTTTAAGAGGGATGCTGCCAAGTTGAATTGATGTTCCCTCATAGGGAGTTCCACCCCCTGAACCATAGTAACCTCCTGGCACCAGCCTCTATGGACCTTCCTCTCCTGCCAAACTGGACCCACATACACCTTTCTCAGCTGTGACCCTGGTATCAAAGGCCACCAAGGTCCATTCTAGCTGTCAACCTACAATCTTTTAATTAAGAGTTGTTATCACCTTACCGCCAACCCCCCACAAAACCTTCACGCAGGACAAGATCACCTATCTAGAGCTGGAAGGCTGTAGTATCCAATTCCATCATCTTTTTAATTAATTTTTTTTTCATTCAATGAAAAATCTACCTTTTCTCCCCTCATCATGCCCGCCCCCCTTTTTGGGAAAGAAAAGACCCCGTTACAAACGTGTGTAGTCAAGCAGAACAAACCCCACTCCTGGTCGTGTAAATAAAGCCCTCTCTCCATCTGCCCTGAGTCCATCACCTCTCCAGAAGGAGGCAGATGCCATGTCTCCTCATGAGTCTTCTGGGACCATGGCTGGTCATGTCATTGAATGGAACTCTTAAGTCTCTCAAAGCTGATTGTCTTTACCGTATGGTTGTCATTGCAGAAACCTTTCTCCCCATTCCACTCACTTCCCTCTACAACAGATCATAGGTTTCCTAGGTTTGCCTGAAGCCCGCCCCTTCATCATTTCTTACAGCATGACAGTATTCTGGCACATTCATGCACCTCAGTTTACTTGGCCATGACCCAGCTGGTGGGCACTCCCTTAGTTTCCAGTTCTTTGTACCTATGAAAAATGTTGCTATGAATATTTTTGCAAGTATGGGTCCTTTTCTTCTTTCTTTAATCTCTGTAGGTTACTACCAGTAACCTACTAATAGTAGGTTATTACTAGGACCTACTAGTGGTATCACTGGGTCAAAGGGCATTCGGTTTCATAACTTTTTGGGTACCATTCCAAATTACTCTCCAGAATGGTCAGACCATTTCACCAACAGAGCATTAATGTGTCGCTCTAGCATTTGTCATTTTTCTTTTTCCCCCCTCATCTTTACAGATAAAGAAATTGAGGCATGGAATGATTAAAAGCATTATACTATTATATATGATGCCTCTGGAGTGGGGGTTTAAGTCACTGGGCTATTTTGGGTTCCGGGGATTAATTTTTTTTTTTAAACTTTGCCTCTGAAAAGGGCAGGGAAAGGCTGGTTTCCTAGGGAAGGGCTTCTGGCAGATGCGAGGAGTTATTCAGGGAACAAGGGGACAGCCCCTACTCCTGAAATGTCTGCCTTTTAAGGTTGCCCCTGATTGAAGTCTCTGCCCCATGCACCCGTTGTGGGCACTGGGAGCACGCAGAGGGCAACCAGCTGGCAGGGGATTGGAGGTGCAGGCTGGGCCCAGGCAAAAATTGTCTCAATGCTCTCTGACCCTTACTCCACTCGGCTCTGGTCAGCCAGCCTGTGCCTGAATAATTTATAGTGTAACTCAGAAACCCCAGCCTCCTACCCTTGCAGAAACTTAAAACTGTCCCCTTCCGGGCCGGAAGGACCTGCCCGGCTCACTTGGAGCAGGAGGGCAGAAGCTGAGCCTTCTCAGGCCTGGGGCAGGAACGAACTTCCTCGGGCCACCAGGTTTCCCTAGCTGCTTGGTGTTAAATATCCCCAGGTGGAGCAAACTTGCCTGGTTCTTGTTTCTGTTCTGTTTCTCCCCGTTCCGCCTCCTTGCCTAGAATCCGTTGTGGCTCTCCCTATGGTTGGGCATGTGCTTTCACTCAACACTCTCTACATTAGCAATCCAGTGTGGCTGGAGACAGAGCCAGCCTGGAAGCCAGGAAGATGCGGGTTTGAGTCCTCCCTCTGACACTGCTCCCTTTCCAAACTTACCTCTGTGAGTGTTGCACCATCCCGCCTGACTTCCAAGGTCATCACCTTTGTGGACCCTTCTCTTCTCTCTCCCTCCCCTCCGCATCCTGCTGGCTATACTTCTATCGTATTTCTCCATCCACGCCAAGCCAATAATAACTAATAACAACAACAACAATAATAATGATCATCAGCTAGCACTTGCGTAGCATTTTAAGGTTGGCAAAACACTTTACAAACATTATTTTGTTTGATTCTCCCAACAACCGTGGGAAGGAGGACTATAATGTCCCCCATTTACAGATGAGGAAACTGAGCCCAAGAGGGGTTTAAGTAACTCTGCCAGGGTCACACAGCTGCGTGTCTGAGACCAGAGTGAACTTAGACCAGGCTCAGCACCTCCTCCGTCTTGTCCCTCGGCATCCCTCACCTACGTTACTTCAGTGCCCGCCCAAGTCATCTGCTTCCTACCCACCACTGTCCCGGAGGATCCGTCCTTCCAGAATAGTCTTTCTAAGACAGATCCTTCCCCTGCGCAAACACCCTCCATGACTCCTGGTTTCCCTGGGATGAGACCCCGAGAGCCTCTGTAGTCTGAATCCTTCCTACCTAACTCTCCTCCCTTAATTCATATCACTGTTTCACAAACTCTATGTTCTAGTCAAACTGGATCAGATCCCCACCCTCAATGTTCCCTCCATCGGCCTCTGCGTCTGGCACAGGGTGGCCCCCAGAATTCTTCCTTCCTTTGAGGCTCGATTGCCGCTTCCTCCTTGAAGCCCTCCCTCCTGCCCCTATTTCTCAGTGCTCTCCGTCTGGGGTAGCACCCAAGCTCCTTCCGAGCCCTGCCTGGCTGCAGGTTAGTCTTTGTGAGCTGAGTGCAGGGCCTGCCTTTATAGGTGTCTCTGAATGGTTGCTTAACGAATGTTTGTTCAATCAGTTGTTTGACAAACAATTATTTAGTGCCTGCTCTGTGTGGGGTATTCTGCGAGGCACTGGGGAGGCAAAGCCCTGGAAGAGAAGAAGGCTGGGGAAAGCCCCCCACCAATGTCCCAGGGGAGGGGTCGAGCCAGCCTGCCAGGCCTGGCTCCTGGAGTGCCCTGCTCCCCTCTATGGA
>NW_020953709.1:814522-833330 GCF_900497805.2 Vombatus ursinus
ACAGAGAGAGAGAGACAGAGAGAGAGAGACAGAGAGAGACACAGAGAGAGACAGAGAGATAGATAGACAGAGAGAGACAGAAAGAGACACAGAGAGACAGAGAGATAGAGAGAGAGACACACAGAGGGAGACAGAGACAGAGAGAAAGAGGAGAGAGACAGAGACACAGAGAGAGAAGAGAGACAGAGAGAGAGAGAGAGAGAAGAGAAGGAAGGAGATAAAGAGAGGAAGGGTGGGAAAGAGAGGTGGAGGCCTGGGGTCTTTATTTCCTCACTGAGGCCCAGCCTGGCCATTGCTTCTGTCTCTGTTGTGTCTCTCTTTTCCTTCTTTTAGGTAGAGAAGTGTTGAGGACAACGACATCCTTGGAAGGTCTGAAGAGCAAGATGCCAGAGGTCCAAGCCAGACTTGGCCAGCACAGCTCCCTTTGATCAACCCACCGGACCCAGTGATGCATGGACCCAGCGGTTGAGACACTATGCCCCGCATCGAGGGACTGATGAGTCCAGCAGCTGTGGGACATTCAGCTGCGAGCTCATGACTCAAATGTTTACTTTGTAGCAGCTGAGTGAGTTTGAACCCACTCTCTCCAGGGACTGAGCTGGAATAAGGGAGAGTATGTCCCAGTTCAGGGGCACATTTCTGGACTTCTGTTCTTGCTAGATCTTTTTTTAAAAAATATCCCTTTGTAAGAGCTAATTGATGTTAACTGACTAAATCGATGCTGGGGTGCTGATTACCGGGTCAATCAATGATAAAGAGGTGCTATTAACTGTAAAGGATAACTAACATTGGAGAGAACACACCAGATTAAACCCAGTAGCATGACTCCTTAGGGCTACCCTTAGTCTCTTGAAGGAGATACAATTCACTGCCCTTTGGACGAATTGAGACAGGACCCTCAGAGTCTATAAAGACTTCAGACAAAAGGGAGAAGTAGGAAATGGAGTGTAGACCCTTGGGTTCCGAGAGGACAGCATGTGGCCCTTGTGCCATAGTGGACAGAACACTGCATGGGGAGTTGGAAGAGCCCCCTCCCCGACTTTGTTCACTCTCTATTGGGGTGGCTGTGGACAAGCCCCTTCCCCCACTCTCACCCCTTCAGTTTCCTCAATGGTAAAATCTAGGGGGTTGGCTTAGATGGGCCTTGGGGGTCCTTCCTGTGCAGCTCTAAATGGATCACCCTACGGTATTATTTTCTATGGCTTCTTCCGGTTTTCTCTCACCATGCGCAATCTGTTCATTCTGCCAGTCGCTGAATTGGGGGGCAGAGGCCCGGAGTGCCCCAGAGGCTGGCAGCCTTGCCTGCTCTCTTCCTGGCCCCATCTGTTGCTACTTCCTTGGGTACAGCAAGTCCTCTGTCCCCAAGAGAAAATAAACCTGGGGAAATAGAGACTGTGGGAGATGGGGCCCTGGCAGCGGGGGGCTGAGCTCCAGCCTAGTTCTTGGATTCTAGGTGAAAAGCTCTGACTTCTGCCAGCCCGGAGTGGAGGGAGTTAATGTCAGCCTCCAGCTGGCCGATGGGCCCCTGTGGCCAAGTGCCCTCCCTCCCACTTGTGGTGGTCTGACTCCCTCTGGACTCCACCAGCTGCTGCTCCGGGGGCCCAGGAAGGGGGTGGAGGTGGGACGCCAGGGGCCTATTGACAGTAGGTGAAAGTGGTGGGTGAAGTAACTTTACATACAGTGAAAAGGAGGCAATCAGGAGACAAGGGGGTTAATCTGAATCCCCTCCTGGAAGCCCCCACTGAGGCCCCGGGCAAGCTGCCAGCCGTCTCAGAGGCCCCATCAGCCAACTGGGCATTCTGATCTGTGCCCTGCCCATCTCCAGGGCTGCTGTAAAGGCTAAAGGGAGGTACCAGGCATGAATGAGCTCTGAGGAGGGCAAAGGGCCCAACAGCAGAAAAGCCCGACTACCACAAGGGTGACGGATTGGTCAGGGAGCACAGCTCCCCAGGAGAGAAAGACAGAAATTACCAGGAAAGTGGCTGGTCACCCAAGCAAGCTCTGAGAGCCCAAAGGGGAAGGGTAGGAGGGAAGTGAGGCTGGAGGGATCAGGACTCTGCCCCTGCCCGCCCATGTGACGTCCCCTAGGCTTCAGCTTCAGTGTTCTAGAAGAGCCTTGGAGCCAAAGGTCTTTAAGGGCCCTCCCAGCTCTGCCATTCTGGGTTCTGAGGGCCCTCCCAGCTCCGCCATTCTGGGTTCTAAGGACCCTCCTAGCTCTGTCATTCTGGGTTCTGAGGGCCCTCCCAGCTCTGACATTTTGGGTTCTAAGGCCCCTGCTAGCTCTGTCATTCCCTGTTCTAAGGGGCTTCCTAGCTCTGACATTCTTGGTTCTAAGGGCCCTCCCAGCTCTGACATTCTGGGTTCTAGGGGCCCTCCCAGCTCTTCCATTCTGGGTTCTAAGGGCCCTCCCAGCTCTGACATTCTGGGTTCTAAGAGACCTTCTAGCTCCAACATTCTGTGTTCTTGGGTCTTTTCTCCTTCTGACATTCTGTGTTCTAAGGGCCCTCCCAGCTCTGACATTCTGGGTTCTAAGGGACCTTCTAGCCTTGACATTTTGTGTTCTAAGGGACCTTCTAGCCTTGATATTTTGTGTTCTAAGAGACCTTCTAGCTCTGACATTCTGGGTTCTTGGGTCTTTCCTCCTTCTGACATTCTTGGTTCTAAGGGCCCTCCCAGCTCTGATATTCTGGGTTCTAAGAGACCTTCTAGCTCTGACATTCTTGGTTCTAAGGACCTCCCAGCTCTGATATTCTGTGTTCTATGGGTCCTCTCAGCTTTGACATTCTGGGTTCTAAGGGACCTTCTAGCTCTGACATTCTGTGTTCTTGGGTCTTTTCTCCTGACATTCCATGTTCTAAGGGCCCTCTCAGCTCTGACAGTCCATGGTCCTAAGACTGCCCCTCAAAAATGGTAGGTCTCCCCAGTCTTCAGTCATGTCCAGCCTCTACCCTAGAAGAACTTGTCTAAGAACCAGAGTGGACCTGGCATCAAAGAATCTGCGTTCTGATAACTTAATGTGTGTGGCTGGTGGCCAGAGAATATCAAAGAGCCAAAGGCCAGGCAGTTCTTTGACCAAGGTGCTTCCTCTCCAGGTCAAGTCATGCTTTTCCTGAAATACCCCCCTCTCAATAACCTCCAATGGCTACCTGTTACCCAAGGATCAAATAGAAAACCCTGTGTGTGGCTCTGAAAGCTCTTCATAGACTGACTCCTTCCCTCTTCAGACTTTTTAGACCTGAATCCATTTCGTAGTCTTTATTAAATGGCTTCTCTGGCTTCCTCACTGTTCTCACTAATTAATTCCTTCATTACCCCCAAGAAGGTTGACTTTTGGGTGAGACACTCCAGATGGGGGCCTCAGGTACCCCAAGTTTCAGTGACATGAGGAGAGTCCCTGGAGCTGAATTTGACATTCCTCACACTCAAACTACAGCCTGGTAGACCTGGGGATGAGCTGTACCACCAGGGCACCTGAGGGGCGAGGCAAGATCCTATTTCACAGTCCCAAGGATAGCTTATTGGGGAGATTCCCCCCTTTCCTTTTGTATTTTACAGTAGACAACAAGATGCAGACCTACCTCATCATGCCATACTCTCATTAGGTCAAATCCAAAAGAATGAATCCAAAATGAATCCAAAAGAGTGGGGCTAATGGTGGAATTCCAGGTATCATTGTGGTTTGGTGAGGAGAGATTTCTCTCTCCTGGAGTGTTTTGTTTGTCCTTCAAATTATACCAGGAAGGGCTTCCGCCATCTACCTTCACTCATTCATTCCAATTCACTTGCATGTCATGGCCTCACCTCCCTGATATCATGGTCCTCTTCAAAAAAGAGCTGCCCCAGCCAGTTTCTTTTCTTTATCTCCGTCTCTCTCTCTCTCTCTCTCTCTCTCTCTCTCTCTCTCTCTCTCTCCTCCTCCCCCTTCCCTCTGTCCACATAAGTTATCATACTCTTACCTGCAGGTGCTTTGCCCAAAGGCAATGTAAATTTGGATTGCTGAAACCTTTTTAAAAATTTTTTTTATTTTTTATTAATTTATTTTGATTTATCAACAATCACTTCCACATGCTTTTGAGTTTTAAGTTTTTCTCCCCCTCCCTCCCCAAGATGGCTCACAATCTGATATAGGCTATACATATACATTCCTATTAAACATATTTTCATATTAGTGGTGTTGTAAGGAAGAATTAGAACCAATAGGAGGAACCACAAGAAAGAGAAAACAAAATAAAACAGAAGAAAAAAATAGCAAATAGTATGCTTTGATCTGCATTCAAACTCTTTCTTTGGATGTAGATAGCATTTTCCATTATGAGACCTTTGGAGATGTCTTAGATCCTTGTATTGCTGGGAAGGGTTAAGTCTAGCAATATTAGTCATTGCACAACGTGGCTGTTACTGTGTACACTGTTCTCCTGGTTCTGCTCACTTTACTCAGCATCAGTCCCTGCAAGTCTTTCTAGGTTTTTCTGAAGTCTGCCTACTCATCATTTCTTATAGCACAATAATATTCCATTACATTCATATACCACAACTTGTTCAGCCTAAGTGACGGACATCCTCTTAATTCTTTGCCACCACAAAAAGAACTGCTACGAATATTTTTGTACATGTGGGTCCTTTTCCCTTTTGTATGATCTCTTTGGGGTACAGCCCTAGAAGTGCTATTGCTGGGTCAAAGGGTATGCACATTTTGATAGCCCTTTGGACATAGTTCCAAATTGCTCTCCAAAATGGTTGGATCATTTCACAACTCTACCAACAATGCATTAGTATTCCAATTTTCCCACATCTTCTCCAACATTTATCATTTTCCTGTTTTGTCATGTTGGTCAATCTGATAGGTGTGATGTGGTACCACAGAGTTGTTTTGATTTGCATTTCTCTAACCAATAGTGATTTGGAGCATTTTTTCATATGACTATAGATGGCTTTAATTTCTTCATCTGAAAACTGCCTATTCATATCCTTTGACCATTTATCAATTGGGGAATGACTTGTATTCTTGTAGATTTGACTTAATTCTCTATATATTTTAGAAATGAGGCCTTTATCAGAGACATTGGTTGTAAAAATTCTTTCCCAATTTTATACTTCTCTTTTAATCTTGGTTGCATTCGCTTTGTTTGTGCAAAAGCTTTTCAATTTAATGTAATCAGAATCATCCATTTTGCATTTCATAATGTTCTCCATCTCCTGTTTGATCATGAATTCGTCTGTTCTACATAAATCTGATAGGTAAACTATTCTTTGCTCTCCTAGTTTGCTTATAGTATCAGCCTTTATATCTAAATCATGAACCCATTTTGACTTTATTTTGGTATATGGTGTGAGATTTTGGTCTATGACTTGTTTCCGCCATACTCTTTTCCAGTTTTCCCAGCAGTTTTTGTCAAATAGTGATTTCTTATCCCAGAAGCTGGGGTCTTTGGGTTTATCAAATAGTACATTACTATAGTCATTGATTACTGTGTCTTGCATACCTAACCTATTCCACTGATCCACCACTCTATTTCTTAGCCAGTACCAAGTAGTTTTGATGATTGCTGCTTTATAATAAAACTTAAGATCTGGAACAGCTAGGCCACCTTCTCCTCCATTTCTTTTCATTAGTTCCCTTGACATTCTGGACCTTTTGTTATTCCAAATGAATCTTATTATTGTTTCTAACTCTATAAAATAATTTTTGGTAGTTTGATTGGTGTGGCACTGAATAAGTAAATTAGCTTAGGTAGAATTGTCATTTTTATTATATTAGCTTGGCCTACCCATGAGCAACTGATGTTTTTCCAATTATTTAGATCTGACTTTATTTGTGTGAAAAGTGTTTTGTAATTGTGTTCATAGAGTTTCTGGGTTTGTTTAGGTAGGTAGACACTTAAATATTTTATAAGGTCTACAGTAACTTTAATGAAATTTCTCTTTCTATCTCTTGCTGTTGGGCTTTGTTGGTAATATATAGAAATGCTGATGATCTATGAGGGTTTATTTTATAGCCTGCAACTTTGCTAAAGTTGTTTATTATTTCAAGTAGTTTTTTACTTGATTCTCTAGGATTCTTTAAGTATATAATCATATCATCTGCAGAGAGTGATAACCTTGTTTTTTCTTTGCCTATTCTAATACCTTCGATTCCTTTTTCTTCTTTTATTGCCAAAGCTAATGTTTCCAGTACAATGTTGAATAACAGTGGTGATAACAGACATCCTTGTTTCACCCCTGATCTAATTGGAAATGCTTCTAGCTTGTCCCCATTCCATATAATGCCTGCTGAATGTTTTAGGTAGATGCTACTTACTGTTTTAAGGAAGACTCCATTTATTCCTATGCTCTCTAGTATTTTGAATAGGAATGGGTGTTGGATTTTGTCAAAAGCTTTTTCTGCATCTATTGAGATGATCGTGTTCTGTTAGTTTTGTCGTTGATATGATCAGTTATGTTAATAGTTTTCCTAATATTGAGCCAGTCCTGCATTTCTGGTATAAATCCTATCTGGTCATAGTGTATTATTCTTGTGATAAGTTGCTGTAATCTATTTGCTAATATTTTATTTAAAATTTTTGCATCTATATTCATTAAGGAAATTGGTCTATAATTTTCTTTCTCTGTTTTGACTCTTCATGGTTTAGGTATCAGCACCATATCTGTATCATAAAAAGAATTTGGTAAGATTCCTTCTTTACCTATTTTACCAAATAGTTTATATAGTATTGGAATTAATTGTTCTTTAAATGTTTGATAGAATTCATTTGTAAATCCATCTGGCCCTGGAGATTTTTTCCTAGGGAGTTCATCAATGGCTTGTTCAATTTCTTTTTCTGAGATGGGGTTATTTAAGTATTTTCCTTTCTCTTCTGTTAATCTGGGCAATTTATATTTTTGTAAGTATTCATCCATTTCATTAAGATTGTCAAATTTATTGGCATACAGTTGGGCAAAGTAGTTCCTAATTAATAGTTCCTCTTCCTTGATGGTGGATTCACCCTTTCATTTTTGATACTGGTAATTTGGTTTTCTTCTTTCTTTTTTGTAATTAAATTAACCAAAGGTTTATCTATTTTATTGTTTTTTTTTTCATAAAGCAGCTTTTAGTTTTATTTGTTAGTTCAATAGTTTTCTTAATTTCAATTTTCTTAATTTCTCCTTTGGTTTTCAATATTCTAATTAGGTGTTCAATTGAGAATTTTTAATTTGTTCTTTTTCTAGTTTTTTTAGTTGTATGCCCAATTCATTGATTTCATCTTTCTCTATTTTATTCATGTAAGTATTTAGAGATATAAAACTTCCCCTAACAACTGCTTTCACTGCATCCCATAAGTTTTGGTATGTTGTCTCATTATTGTCATTCCCTTGAATGAAGTTATTGATTGTTTCTATGATTTGTTGTTTGACCCATTCATTTTTTTAGGATTAGATTATTTAGTTTCCAATTATTTTTTAGTCTATCTTTCCAAGGCCCTTTATTACATATTATTTTTATTACATCATAATCTGAAAAAGATGCATTTAATATTTCTGCCTTTCTGCATTGGATTGTGAGGTTTTTGTGCCTTAGTACATGGTTAATTTTTGTTTATGTGCCATGTACTGCCAAGAAAAAAGTATTGTCCTTTCTATCCCCATTCAATTTTCTCCAGAAGTCTACCATACCTAACTTTTCTAATATTCTATTCACCTCCTTAGCTTCTTCTTTATTTTGTGGTTAGATTTATCTAGTTCAGAGAGGGGGAGTTTGAGGTCCCCCACTATAGTTTTGCTGTCTGTTTCTTGCTGTATCTCTCTTAACTTCTCCTCTAAGAATCTGGATGCTGTACCACTTGGTGCATATATGTTTAGTACTGATATTACTTCATTGTCTATGGTACCTTTTAGCAGGATGTAGTTTCCTTCCTTATCTCTTTTGATAATATCTATTTTTGCTTTTGCTTTGTCTGAGATCAGGATTGCTACCCCGGCTTTTTTTACTTCAGCTGAAGCATAATGTATTCTGCTCCAGCCTTTTACCTTTACCCTGTGTGTGTCCCTCAGTTTCACATGTGTTTCCTGTAAACAACATATTGTAGGATTATGGTTTTTAATCCATTCTGCTATACACTTCCGTTTTATGGGAGAGTTCATCCTGTTTACACTCACAGTTATGATTACCATCTGTGTCTTTCTCTCTATCCTATTCCCCCCATTCATACTTTTCTTTCTCCTTTCTCCCTTTCCTTCCTCACTAATGTTTTGATTTGACCAGTGCCTCCTTCAGACCCGCCTCCTATCTATTAGCCCCCTCTTTTCTTCCCCTTTACCTTTATTACTTCTTCCCTCCCTTCTATCCCCCTTCCCTTTTCTTTCCCCTTTTCTCTCCTACTGCCTATAAGGCAAGTTAAATTTCTAGACCTACCTGATTGTTATTCCCTCCTTGAGCCAAATCTGATGAGAGTAAAGTTCAAACAATGCTCATCTTCCTCTCTTCTTTCCCTCTACTGTAATAGGTTTTTGTGCCTTTTCTTATAATGTAATTTATCCTTATTTGCCTCTTCCTTTCCTTTTGTCTCAGTATATTTTCTTAGATCAGATTAATTCACTTACTTAGATCCATTTAACCCACTTGATTAGATTTTTTTTATCATTACATCAAAGTCAACTTATACCCACCTCCTCTATGTATACCCCTTTAAAATGGTGTGATAACAATATAGTTCTCAAGAGTTGTAATTCTCATCTTCCCTTGTAGGGATGTAAACAGTTTGCCCTTATTAATAACATGTTGTTTTTTCTGTCCCGTTTACCTTTTTGTGTCTCTCTTGAGTCTTGTATTTGAAGAACAAATTTTCTGTTGAGCTCTGGTCTTTTTGTCAGGAAGGTTTGGAAGTCCCTTATTTAATTGAATATCCCTCTCCTCCTCTGAAAGATTATGCTCTTTTTCTTAGGCAATTGGGGTTAAGTGAGTTGTCCAGGGTCACACAGCTGGTAAGTGTCAAGTGTTTGATCTGAGGCTGGATTTGAACTCAGGGTCCTCCTGACTTCAGGGCTGGTGCTCTATCCACTGTACCACCTAGCTGCCCCCGATTATGCTCATTTTTGCTTGGGTAGTTGATCCTTGGTTGCAATCCAAGCTCCTTTGCCTTAGGGAATATTGTATTCCATGCCCTATGATCTTTTAATTTAGAAGCCACAAGGTCCTGTGTAATCCTGACTGCGGTTCCATGATATTTAAATTGTTTCTTTTCTGGCTCACTTGCAATATTTTCTCTTTTACTTGGTAATTTTGGAATTTGGCTACTATATTCAATTTGAGATGTCTTTCAGGAGGTAATTGGTAGATTCCTTCTACGGCTATTTTACCCCTCTGGTTCTAGGACTTCAGGGCAGTTTTCCTTGATGATTTCTTGAAAGAGACTGTCCAGGCTCTTTTTTTCATTGTGATTTTCAGGTAGACCAATAATTTTTAAATTGTATGAGGTATTTTATGTTTTCGTCTATTTTTTCATTCTTTTGTTTCTGTTTGACTGATTCTTGCTCTCTCATAGAGTCATTAGCTTACATTTGCCCAATTCTAATTTTTAATGAATTATTTTCTTCTTTTAGATTTTGTACCTCCTTTTACATTTGGCCCATTTTATTTTTTAAGGAGTTTTTCTCCTCAGTGAGTTTTTGTGTCTCCTTTTCTGTTTGGCCAATTCTGCTTTTTAAGGAGTTGTTTTCTTCAGTGTACTTTTTTTCCATTTGGCCAATTGTATTTTTTCAGGACTTGTTTTCTACAGTTAATTTTTATCCTTCCTTTTCCAAGTTATTGACTCTCTCTTGCATACCTCTCATTTCTTTTTCCAATTTTTCTTCTACCTCTCTTATTTGACTTTTAAAATCCTTCTTGAGCTCTCCCAAGAAGGCTTTTTGGGCTTCAGACCAGTTCATAATCCCTTTTAAGGTTCCAGGTGTGGGTTTGTTGACAATGTTGTCCTTTTCAGAATTTCTGCCTTGATCTTCACTGTTCTCATAATAAGAATCTATAGAATGTTTCTTTTTGCTCATGGTGTTTGCTTATTTCCTGGCCTTTAAAGAGATTGAGCTCTCCTGCTGGGGAGCAGAGGGCACTGACCCAAGCTTCTTGTGTTGGGAGCCTAGGTCTTGGTCACTGGCTTTGTGTGCTGGGGCCTCCGATGCTGGCAGTTGGAGGCTGTAGGGTTCTGGCGGCTTACCTGGCGTTGGGCTGGAATCAGCAACACTGGAACTCTAGGCGTTGGGGTGGGGAGTCTGGCCCCTGGAGGGTTCCTGCTCACCCAGCTTTTCCTTTCCCTCCTTTCCTTTTCTTCCTCTCCTTTCAGATGGATGTTTCTCTGCCTGGGGCCCTTGCAGCACTTCACAGAGTTCTGCGGGTGGTGATTTTCCAGGCAGGTTTCCACTGGTTCCCCTGGGTCCTGAGGCACTCGGGGATCCTGGTGTTGGTATTTGCCTGCTCCACCACCTGGGGGTTCAGCATCTCCTCCTGGTATGCTGAGGTGGGGCTTTCTGCTAGCTTGCTGGGAGGCCTCGCATTCTATACTGCTCCCCTTCCTCCAGGGCAAGAGGGGCCTGTCCGGTTAATACCTCAGTTTTCCTGGGCAACAGGACTGCTGCACCCTATCTTTCTGTGGTTCAGCTGGGGCAATATTTTCTGGACTTTCAGAGGTTAATAAGGGACAGTAAGTGCGACTTACTGCTTACTCCACCATCTTGGCTCCAAACCTTTCTTTCTTATGGACCATGCCTTAAACCCTAACCACTCTGGCTTTCATTGATTGGCCAACAATAGGTCCCAGGCCAAGCCCCACTAGATTGCAGTTTAGGCTCCAATGGCTCAGAGTGAGTATAAATAGCAATTGTTTCTATTTTGCCCAGAAACCCTGAGGGTCTTTCCCTCTTAGATGGAGTTTTTTTTTGGGGGGGGGAGGTAAAGAGACCATTCTCGGCCTCATCTCTTACCTAGCCTTAAACACTGAATGAACAGGCGTTGCCTCAGTCAAACTGAGACACGTTAAAGACCTCAGCTTTAAAAGGCCAAGGTCTCCCACTGCACTGGGGACCACCTCCAGGCATCCTGATCTATATCTGGCCACTGGACCCAGTTGGCTCCAGAGGAGAAAGTGAGGCTGGTGACTTTACACAGCCCTCCCTCACTTAAATCCAATTCACCTGCATGTTACGGCATCACCTCCCTGATGTCCTGGTCCTTTTCGAACTAAGGACAAACAACTACCACTACCATAAGCATTCAGTGAGCTCCACAGAGGGGACAGCGTGATATAACCTATTTAGTGGAGAACATGAGCGTTGAGAAAAGAATCAGGTGTGTGAGATCCTGATCTGGCTCTAATCAGGGACGGCTTCCAAAGGCCGGGGCAAGGGAACTATTCTAATCCCCAAGGGGTGGAGGTTCTGGTGGAACCCAGTTACTGTGATGAATCAGCCCTTTGCCAGGAAGTTCATTCTTTCCTCTAATCTGTGCCTTCTGAAAAATCCCTTATTTTCTTTGCAGACACAGGTTAAGGAAGAGCAAATACACAGCAAAAAATGAGGAAGCTTGAGAGCCTTGCTCGGGGCCAGTCACCCTGGGGAGGGAGATGCCCTGAGGCCGGGGCTGAGTGACCGGGAAGGGTGGCTAAGCTTGGCTCTGGCTTCCTGGGGATTGACTCTTGAGTTTCTGGGGGGATTTAAAATGTGACCTCAGAGTCCAGTCAGCCTCTCCAGTACAGCCCTCTTGGTTTAATGCTGCTTCTTCCTGGAAGCCCTCTCAGCCTGGCTAACCCATAACAAATTCCTCCCCTCAGTTCTTACACAACAGGCCTTTAGGATGATGACGTGCTGCGGGGAAGTGATTGCGTATGGGTCATGCCTGTCCCGTAGTCAGCAAGGTCCTCACCATCCCCCTCCCCCATGTCCAGTCCAGCCCCAAAACTTGTGATCTGACCGTCCGCCCCGCCAAGGGATTTTCCCATCTGTCCCCTCCTTACCACCCTCCTTCAGGCTGAGCTGACCTCTGGCCTAGGATATTGCGTTTGCCTCCAAACTCAGTTCCTGATTCCATTTTCCTCAACCACACAAGGGTCAAAATCATTTTCCTAAAGTCTCAGGTTGGACCATGTCACACTCCCCCCATCAGAGCGGGCTCTTCTGTGTTCCTGACTGCTTCTAGGATAAAACATACACTTCTGAGCCTGGCATTCCAGGCCCTCTCCGATGTGGTTCCAGAAGGAAGGCGATATGGTATAGCAGGGAGAGATCTGTGTCTGGAGCCAGAAAACCCAGGGTCAAATCCCATCTCTAGTGGGAAACCACCACCAACAAACAGGTCACTGCTGATGTGACTTTTGACAAGTCACTTAACTTACCTGGGTCTCAGTTTCCTCATCTGTAAAGTGAAGGAGTTGGATTATAGAAGGGATGGGATAGGCCACCTCCAGGGTCCCTTCTAGCCCTAATTCTTTGATCTTGTCATTTTCATTCTCTTCTCCCATTCCTTCCATCAGTCGGGTGCTCAGTGGAGCCCGGCTTCGTCTTCAAGGCACCATAGCTCCTGGCCTCCTCTCTGTGCTGGTTACGGGGCCAGGAAGAGGGGGTGGCACGCTCTCTGATCACCATTTCCCCTCTTAGGTTCCCCCACACCTACCGGCACCCTGCCATCTCTCCTCCTTCCAAGCTCCCTCCATCTGGTCCAGCTTCTTGGGGCAATCATCTTGGAGCCCCTCCCCCAAGTTCAGGACCTGGCTCATGGTCTTCCTCCCCCCTCTGTGTTAGCCCCTAACCCCCTGGCCTCCTCATTTCCCATGACCTGTGCCTCCAGTCACATACAGGAACATTCACACCTTAGATCCCCAGCCCCAGGTGCCAGAATTCCAAGCTACCGCTCTGGTTTCCTCATCTGTGAAATGGGAATGACTGTAATTCTTACCTCCCAGGGGTGTTGAGAGGTTCAAATGAGATAATGTCTATAAAGTGCCCTATAAATGCCAGCTATTAGCACTAAATGTTTAATAAATTAATTAATGTACTCGAAGCTCCCCGTGCTATGCTCAAGGAGTCAGAAACTCCACCTTCGTCAGAGTAGAAGCCAACCAGTATGACTTCATGCCAGAGATGCTCAGTCATTCTCCTCTTCCTCCTCTTCAGGATGTCTGATGCTATGGTTAGCAACCAGACAATGGCGCAGTGCTCACCTCACTTCACCTGCCTCTGCCCTTCCTTCTGCTATTTCTCCATGAACAAATCCTTCACCCACTGTTTGGCTCAGGCTTAGCCAAAGGGAAGGAGAAACACTCTGGGCACCATCTTGGTACCCTGGAGGTGCAGAGTTCTGAGGAAAGGCCCAGGGACATGAGGACAGAACCCCGTCTTTGGGAGGCAGATGAGCTATGGAAGGGAATAAAATGTAACTTCTTGGAGGGCAGAGGCCATGTGATTTTTTTTTTTTTCTGCTTGTTTTTAACCTCCATATCATCAGCATGACTCATGTTGGCTGGGTGGTTCAGGCTTGGGAATGCAACAAAATGAGACAATCCTAAATCATCAAGCATCCAAAGGAGGTTTACCTAAGGGTTTCTCAGAAGAATGTGTCAAGCCTGAGGAGCCCTGGACTTCTACACTGGGACTTTCTATTCTGATGACCCAGAAGCTTTGCCCCTGGTTGGATGCTTAGTGCCCTGGACCAGTGAAGTCTCCAGGATGGTTTCATTGCCCAGCCTGGGTGAAGTAGACGTTGTGCCTACCTTCTCCCCACACAGGCCCAGGACCTGCAAGGGCTAGCAGGTGAATAGCCCCAGAGATGCCTTCAGAAGGTCTCCTGGGGGGGCAGCAGAATCTCTGTGGATGCTCTGTGGGAGCATAGGGGCACAATGAGAAGGTATGGATAAGTAGTGACCTGCATCCACATGGATGGAAATGGAGATCCATGAAAGTCTGGTGTGTCCTCAGCACTGGAGCCGGTGATCAGGAGACCCCCATGGACTGAGGCACCTGGAGGCGCCCCCCTGTTGCCCCAGCTCCACTTTGTGTCTTATCAAGTCCCCCCAGTTCCACCCCAGGCCCATCCTTTTCTGCTTCCTCTGCCCCAGGCTTGCTCTCTGAGGGTGGTCAGCTAAGTTTTGCTAAAGTATTAACCTATAATTAAAAGAGGGGAGGCTTTAGATGGAACCCAAAAAACACTGTAGTGCAGTGAAAGGAAGACTGCATTTGCAGTCAGAAGAAATGGGTTCCCATCACTATTCGCTCCCAATGACCGGACTTGGAGAAAATCACGTCTCTGGGCTTTCCTTCCTCATCTGTAAAATGCGGGGACTGGACCAGAGGATCTCCAAGCAACCTTGTGGTTCTGAGTCCCAGTACCCTCCCCTGTCTGGGTGGAGTGGCATCATCTCTCACTAAAGAAGACACAAACTGCCCAAAGCCTGACCCCTGCACCGTACTGAGGGGCTGTGGGCTCCTCAGGAAGCAGCTGATCAGGGCTGGCAGTGACCTGGCAGTGACTAGGAAGGCCAGGCCTCATTGTCGGAAGGGAAGTGAGGACTGGGGGAAGGGACAAATGTTGCTGAGTGTGGGAGAGGGGGCAGATGTGACTCTTAGACAAATTTCCAATGTACTTTCACTTCCCTTTCTGTCAGACAGTTTCTTCCTGATTCTGGAACTTGAACATTTTGGCATTTCTCACAGAGCCCTGTACTTGTGGGGGATGCCTGACAAATGGTGAGGACTGAAGACCCTTCACCTGGGTGGTTCCCCTCCTCTGGCCCCTCTCCAGCTCAATATGCCCTGTCCAGAACTGACCTCAGGTGATCTGAGTGGGGCAGCATCTGGGGGCACCATCTCCTGTGAGGCTGCCAAGGATGCAGCAGCTATGGTGGGCCTTCCCATAGCATCATTGTGATGCGTGTAGTGTAGAGGCAGCAGATACACTGGGGGTGTGTGTGTGTTGGGGGAGCTGCTTCTTTTGCCTTGTAGAAAGGACAGCTTGTGTTTGAATTGCTGGGTCTGGAGACTTCTAAGAGTTCACAGTAGGCCCAGAGCCTGAGTTCCTCCCCCAGAACCATGGAAACACAAAACACAGGGGAACCCAGACCAGCCAAGAGGGAGAAAGTTGCCACGTAACCAGGATCCTGGCCGCTGGGGATTCCTTTCAGTTGGAGCTAGGCCTGGGGCCACTGACATCCATTCCAAACCCTCCACAACCTGGCCCCACAATCCGGTGGATACCCCACTGCCCACCCCCTCTCCAGCCTGGAAAGCTGTCCCTTCTCACCCCTGTCTCTTAGCTTCCCTGGCTTCCTGAGAGACTCCATTTAGATTCCCCCTTCTGCAGGACATCTTTCCCAGGCCCCCTCCCCAATTGCTGGAGCCTTCCCTTAAAGATGACCCTTATTCTACTCCATGTGCCTTATGTGTTCCATGGTGTTTATATGTTGTCCCCTCCCCCCCTTCAGGAGATAAGCAGTTTGAGGACGGGGACCTCTCCAGACTTCCTTCCCAGCCCGCAGTTGAACTAGCAGGTTACCTGCCCAGAGTGACTTACCCATTACTCTTCTCGGAGTCCTAGGGGTAATCCCAAGGGGGTTGGGGTTTTCTGGGTGTCCCCCAGTGGTCCTTCCCAATGGTTCCCTCCCACCTTTCCCCTCCACTGGCCCCCTGGCGGCTCCCCAAACTACACGTCCGTCTCTAGCCTCTGGACATTCTTCCTGGTTATCCCCCCTGCTTGTACCGCTCTCCCTCTTTTTCTCCTGACTTCCCTGGCTTTCTTCAAGTCTCAGCTATAACTCTGCATTCCAGAGAAAGCCTTTCCCCATCCCGTCTTCGTTTTAATGCCTTCCCATTGTAGCTCATTTTCAATTTATCCCCAAAATTGCTTGTTTCTACATAGTTATTGGCATTCCCTCCATTAGACCGGGAGCTCTTTGAGAGCAGGGACTGTCTTTTTACCTTCCTTTGTATCCCCAGCACATAGCACAGTGCCTGGCACACAGGCCATAATAATACATGCCTATTGACCGAGTGTTTGCCTGATTAACCTCTCCTCGATTTCGATTAACCAATGAACACCCATTAGCTTTTACAAAGAGATATTTACTGGAGAAGGTACCAGAGCACAGTTACCATCACCCACCCTCCTCCAGCCAAGAGGTGCATTCTCTCCCCTTGGCATGCCTACTCAGTCTCTGGGATGAGTGGACTCCAGCTCTTAGAGGTGGCTATGGAGCAGCGCCCACCTGGGTGGGAGGGCAGTGGTGGTTCTGGCCTTGGAAGTTCTTTTCTCCCTCGGTGGAGTCCAGAACCAATGGACTGATTTCTGTCTTGCTCAGCTAGGTTGGCTTTTTGCTGGCGTCCCTCAAGGCTGGTGAGCCCTGGCCTCCCTACTGCCACTCCCTCCAGGCCTGGGTTGTTGGCGGGACCCGGGATGGCTTCCAAAGATCTCTTGGATTTCTCCAGTCTCCTGGATATCTCAATCTCAGGACATTCTTTCATTTAAGATGAGGTTTGAAGAGAGAGCAGGAACGAAGGTGCCGTGTGTTCATGGACGCATGGCGGCTGAGTGGAGAGATGAGGCAGTTGGCTGGGCTCTCCCCCTTCTCATCTGGAGGTGTTAGAGCAGCTCTTCTCCTTTAAGAGTGTCAGGGGAGTGAAGAAGGGAGATAGTCTGCCTGAACCTTTTGCACTCTGCTCATTACCCTCTTTGAAGGCCCTTTGCCATTCAGTGAGCCAAGAGGAAACCTTTGAAGGATACCTGTTTGTGCTCTCAAGTGGGGGCAAAGGCCTCCCCATTACACGTGGGGCAGGGGGCAAGCAGACTCACCCGGCCTCGGGGAGTGGAACCTCACAGGTGGGGCATACTGTCACTGCTCTAAGACCGCGACCTTCATCAGCCAGTCCCCTAGTACATTTATGTCCCCAGCACTTAGCACCCGGCAGACAAATGCTTAATAAATGTTTATGGATTGGTTTCCACTTTCCACCTTTGCACTTTGCTCCTCTGCGACGTCCTCCCTCCTCCTCCTTACTGGCTGAATTCCTTTAAAATAGAACCTCCTCAGGGAAGCTTTTCTAGTTGGGAGAAGCCCAGCCTTCATCCCCTCCTCAGTCATAACCTTAAAAAAAAAAGTTTGCCGCTTGGGACCCAAGCTTTGCAACTCTTCAAAGTGCTTGTCATGCACTCATTTGTATTACAATTAAATATCTTATCCCCCAAGCAGACAGAGAGGCAGCATTTGTCTGCCTGCAGCCTGTGAGATGTTAGCTCAGATCCTGCTTCAGAGGCTTAGTAACTAGGTGACCCTGGACTAGTCATTTAACCTCTCTCAGCCTCAGTTTCCTCATCTGCAAAATGGGAATGATAATAAGTATAGTAATTATATGTCACAGGACAATTATGTGGATCAAATGAAAGGGTCAGTAAGCATGTCTAAAGTCCCTACTATGGGCCAGGCACTATAAGCACTGGGGATATAAAGAAAGGCAAAAACAGGCAACTCACATCCTAATGAAGTAATTAGTATGTCATATGTAAGGACATATAGAACAAATTATATTATGAAGTAAATAGTATGTAATATGTAAGGACATAGAACAAATTATATAAAAGCTTTACAAACCTTATATAAAGGTACATAATAACTATTATAATTAGGCCAAAGATCAATACAGTAGGTGCTCAATAAATACTTGTTGATTTTAATGGGTAAATAAAGGAACAAAAAGGTAGATGAAGACAGAAGGAAGATATTGTCTAAACTTGAATCTCCCCATGGGCCAAGCTTATGAGTGGCTGAAAGGAAGTATAACATTTTAACGTTTGTATGAGAGACACCTGGTAGGAGTAGAGCCTTTGGGGCATCAATATTTTTTTCTAGTCAAATAATCTTTTAAAAAATATATATATATTTCAATCTATAAAAATGTACCTGCTTACCCTCCAAACTGCTGCCCATCCTTCGAAAACAAAAGTAAAATACAAAACAAAACAAAACAAACCAAGCCTGTTAAACCATAAATAATTCGGTTCTACATTGGCCTTGTCTCATTCTGTACCCTGAGTGCCTTGCTCCTCTATGGGGAGTTGGGAAGCATGTTTCATCACTGGTCCTCTGGAACTGTGACTGGTCATTATGCTGATAAGAGTTGCTAATTCTCTCCCAGTTGTGCATCTTTACTATTGTTATCATTGTATTAATTATTCTTGTTCTGTTTGTTTCATTCTTTATCAGTTCACACAAGTCTTCCCAGATTTCCCTGAAACCACTCCCCTTCACCATATTTTACACCACAATAGTATTCTGTTACATTTATATATCATAATTTGTTCAACCATTCCTGAATTTACAGGCACCCTTTCAGATTCTCATCTCAAAAAAAGCTAAAATAAAAATTTTTTTTCCATTCTTTGTTTTGCTTAGGACCAATCTCTCCCTTTAATCTATCTTCTTTCTACTTTCCATTCCCTTCCCTTTCTCTCCTATTTCCCCTGAGGGAAATGTGCTTTAGCACCATGTGTCAATCAGTCAATCAATAAACATACCAAGCACCAGCTATGTGCCAGGCATTGTGCTAGATGCTGGGGACATAAACAGGAAAAAAGAAAGACATCCCCTGCCCTCAAGGAGCTTGCAGTCTAACCGGGAAGACTACACAGCAAAGAAAGATGAAAAGTGGTATTGGGTAGAGGGGCAGGAATGTCGGAGAAATCAGAGACATCTAAAAGTAGACCAGCCTGGTGAGAAATGAGGTGTTCTGAGCTGAGCTCCCTCTTTAAATAAGTGAGTGTGTGTGTGTGTGTGTGTGTGTGTGTGTGTGTGTGTGTGTGTGT
>NW_020953709.1:833340-864414 GCF_900497805.2 Vombatus ursinus
GTGTGTGTGTGTGTGTGTGTGTGTGTGTGTGTGTGTGTGTGTGTGTCTAGTCTTCCCTCTTTGGACCCCTTCAGGTAGGAGTGAGGTTCAGCCCACTCCACACCTCTTGCTTTGTCTAGATATCTACCCGTGTACTCTCATGATGTCAGATACTTTCCCCTAATCTTCCTTTTCTCTCCTCCCCCGTGCATTCCTCCACCTTTTCTTTCCATTCTTCCATTCTTTTCTTCAGCTCATCGATAGGTAACAGAACCACTCTTTCTCCACACCCTGACAATGCCAGGGTTCAGGAGTCACACACCCAGTCTCCCCATATTAGAAGGAATCACTTTATCTTTGTTTAGTCTCTTAGTATTTGTTTACTTACTTTTTTCTGTGTCTCTTAGCTCTCGTCTTTCACTTTCAAAGTTTCCTCAACCATAAGACTGAAAGCTTCTTGAAGGCAGGGACCTTCTTTGGCCTCTTTTTATATCTCCAGCATTTAGCACAATGCTTGACACATAGTAAGCACTTCATATATGTTTATTGACTGACTGGTTGAGCTCTGGTCTTTCTGTCAGGAGCCCTCAGAAGTCCTCTATTTCATTTGTTGACCTACAGAGTTTGGTCTAAGAAAGACAAACAGAATTAGGTTGAATCCATGCATATTTCTCTCAAAGCAAGCAGCATGCATGCATGCATGGCAGCCAGTCCGGAACTGAGCTCATTTTGGGGTTAAGGTGCACATCCTTTCAACAGGGGCTAATGTCACCCCATCATCATTTCACCTCTGGGCAGAGGAAATGCCTCTTTTATCAGACCACCTCCAGATTTGGGCTATCTAGACCAAAGAATCTTTCTCCACCCAAGCTTGAATAAAACACCACTGGCTTCCCGACCTTAGATTAAATTACTTACAGGTTTGGGGGTCATAATCATTTTTCGCACATTAAAGGTTCATTTCCCCCCTATGGCATTATACTCAGTTTTGCTGGGTAAGTTACTCATGGCTGTAAACTTACACCCTTTCCTTGTCTTCTAGAATATCACAGTCTAAGCTCCCTGCTCCTTTACGGTGGTAACTGCTAAATCCTGAGTGATCCCGATGGCGCCACCTCAATAGCTGAATTCTTCTGTGTGGCTGCTTTTGCTATTTTTTCTTTGACCTGGAAGCCCTAGCTTTGGGCTATAATGCCACGAGGAGTTTTCATTTGGGGAGTTTATTTCAGGAGGTGACCAGTGGATCCCTTCTATGAGTCAACCAAACTTCAACACAAGGAGTTGTTAGATTCTCCTTGTTAGAGGTTCTTAACCCTTGGCAGTCTAGGGAAATCGCCCAGTCTCAGGAGAGTGTTTTTAGATCACTGAAGGGATGTGTTTTTTTTTCCCCATCTGAATTCTTGGACTGCCTGAAGTCTAAAGCTCTCAACAACCTGTCCCCTCCTCCTCCTCCCCAGTCTTCTTACACCCTATTTCCCAACATGTCCTCTAAGATTCAGTGACACTGGCCTCTGGCCATTCTACCAGTAAGATCCTCCTCTCACCTCCAGACTTTGTCTCTGGCTGCCCCTTTCCCAGGCCTGGAAGGCTCCCCCTCCTTCACTCTGACCACTGACTTCCCTGGCTTCTTTTAAGTCCCAACTAAATCCCACCTCCTACAGGAAGCCTTCCCCAACCTCTCTTAATTCCTGTGCCTTCTCTCAAAAGTTGTCGTTGTTGAATTGTTTCAGTCACGCCCCAGGCCAAGTCCCACTTGGTCATTGTTTGGGCCCTGGTTGGCTCAGAGTGAGCGTAAATAGCAATTGTTTCAGTTTTGGTTAGAAAACCTGAGGGTCTTCCCCTCCCAGGTCTTTTTTTTTTTTCAGCTAGGTCAAAGAGGCCATTCTTTGCCTCATTTCTGACCTACCCTTCCTCACTGAATGGGTGTTGCCTCAATCAAACAAAGACCTGTTAAAGAACTTAGCTTAAAAAGGCCAAGGTCTCCCACTGCATCTGGAGCCATCTCCAGTTGTCCTGATCCATATCTGGCCACTGGACCTAGTGGCTCTGGAGGAGAAAGTGAGACTGGTGACTTTGCACAGCCTTCCCTCACTGAAATCCATTTCACTTGCACGTCATGGCATCACCTCCCTGACGTCACTGGTCCTCCTTGAGAATTAAGGACAAACAACAGTCATGTCCAACTCTTCCAGACACCTCTTTGGGGTTTTCTTGGCAGATACTAAAGTGATCTGCCATTTCCTTTTCCAGCTCATTTTACAGATGAGGAAACTGAGGCAAATAGGGTTAAGTGACTTGCCCAGGATCACACAGCTAGTAAGTGTCTGAGGCCGGGTTTGAACTCAGGTCTTCCTGACTCTAGGACCAGTGCTCTATCCACTGTGCCAGCCGTAACATGTGCAGCTGATGTCTTTGTGCAACTGTGCCTCACTTAAATCCAATTTATGCACAAGTTAAGACATCACCCTATGATGTCCTTGGTTCTCTTTGGAAAACAAAGAAGAAACAACAACAATTTCTACAACATTTCCTATTTATCCTTTATATGGCACACGGTAGGTGCTTAACACATGTTTGTTGACTGACTGGCCAAGTCATTTCCATTCTCTGGCCTGTTTCCTCATCTTTAACATGAAAGTGTTGGACAAGATGACTTCTCCGGTTGCTGCCAGCGCTGAATCTGTGATCCCTGTCTGCTATCCCCTCCCCCTTCTCCAAATCTGGAATCCTGGGGTGAACGAGTCTGTGAACTCTGAGATGAAGCTGTCTGGTGGTCTTTGGGATACCTTACATTTATCAGCCATTGTTCCTGAGAGGTGGAGTGTTTTCCCCAAAATCCACTGGGAAAGAAAGTGTTTGTTTTGATTGGAAATCTGAAAAGTCAAGAAATTTCACCTCTCAGACACGCCCCAGTTAATAACTAGTTCGACACCTATTATCTTAGAACCGGCAGAAATCACCCGTTATTACTTGATTCGGGAGTGCGGCAATAAGAGGGCTAAAGGGGCTATTTCAAGAACCTCCTCATTCTGAAGCGGGCACAGCCCACAGGTGCTAACCTGCCCTCCTCTCTGCTCTTCTGAATCTAGGCCTCTGAAGCATCACCTAGCTCTCCAATCACCATAGACACCAACTTTCTCTGTATCCTCTCCAGGATCCCCAAGTGCCTTCCTTCTTTAGGTCTAAGAGACCAACCGGGCTCCCAACCAGGCTCCAGAAATTTGGGGAACACACTTGGGTCACCAGTTTTAAAGAAAGGCACCATACTCTAGGATCAAAAAACAATATACACTTCCAACCTCTGGAGAGATGGCACAGTAATTAATGTAAGCCATGGCACCTCCTTTCACAAGGGCCCCCATGAAAATGACCTTGGCTTTGAGGCCCTTTGTGAATAGCATCTGCTCAAATGCAGGAGCCCCCACCAACGTTTTCACTTTCAGGTCAACCAGAAAGCACATTTAGTTTAAACAAAAATGCCTAAGGCAAAGGTCACTCCTCTGCTCAAGAAGTTCCAATGGCTCCCTCTTACCTCCAGGATAAAGTGTGAACCCCTTTGCTTTTTTGTCATCTGAAGCTCTTGACCCCCTGGCTCCAGACTACCTTTCCATGATTCTCCTGGTCAAGTTGCTGTCATGGTTCTAGAGTGAGAGGACCTGGGCTCAAATCCTACCTCTGATACTTGCTATCTGTGTGACCTTGGGCAAGTCAACCTCTCTAGGCCTCAGTTTCCACATCTGTCAAATGAGCAGTTTGGACCAGATGACCTCTGTGGTCCTTCCAACTATACATGCAGGATCCCATAATCCTGGTACAAGGCATTCCATCTCCCTGCCCTCTTCTCTCCTGCTTCCTCACTGCTCCCCCTTCCCCATGCCTGGAACACACTCCCTGCTCACCTCCACCTCAAAAAATATGGTACCCCCTGCTCCTAGTGCCCTATCCACCTTAAACTGACTTGTATTGATTTCATATGCTCTTTGTTTTTCTTTTTCTTCAGCCCTTTTCTCCGTCCCCAATAGAACAAAAGCTCTCAGCAGGCAGGGGCCGCTTTGTTTCCATTTTGGGGACTCAAGTGCCTGGCACATTATAGGCGCTTAATAAAAACTCACTGAGTGAATGGATGCAGATGTCTGGGCCAAGCCCCTCATTTTACGGAAGAAGAAGATCCAGAGGTCCAGAGGGATGTCTTGCCTAAAGTCACACAAGTAGGGAGTATCAGAGATGGGGTTTGAACCCAGTTTTAATGACTCCAAATCAAGCCCTCTAGGCTGCCTCTTCTGTTAATATGCTGTTTATTGTGTACAATAGATAACACAGCTGGGAGGAGCAGGGGGGTGTGATGTAAGATCTTGGAGTCTGGGGACCTGGGTTTGAATCCCTGCTTTGCTACTTGGTACCTGGAGCAAATCCTTTCCCTCTTTGGACTGCAGATTCCTCCTTTGTGAGATGGGGTTGGCCTGGATGGGATCCCAGTCCAGCAGACCCTGAGGTCCATCCTGCCCGAGGCCTCTGACCCTCTGACCCTCTGTAAGTCCAGAAAGTGGGGTTAATATCCCCAGTATTGGGAGTGGACCTGTCACACACCTCACACACTCCATCACTGTCATCTCAAATGCTTACTCCCTAGGAACTGTGACCCATCACACACAATGGGAGTGAGACCTCCAGCCTTTCATCACACCTCTATGTGTGACTGAGCACTCGAACCCATGACCCGGGGTCTGTCTCATGAATAGCCCTTCCTAATCACCTGAGCTAACCAGCCACAGATCACAGCTCCATTAATTGAACATTTATTAGTCACCTACTATGTACCGTTATACCTGCCACATTACTTACTAAATGCTGATTGTCTGATATATCACGCATCCTGAAGAAGCTTATATTCTGCTGTAGTACTATGAAACTCTCTTAGGTCCATGCCAGGAATTCAATGCCCTTTCAGGATCCCCTCACTGCCGATCCATCAGCTGAACAGCTGGTGGAAAGAGCTAGTCTTCTTTGGTAAAAGATGGGGAGACTGGGGCCCAGAGGGTCAGCTCTGACGTTGAGCAAGAGCTGGGTCTGATTCAGGCCTAAACTACCCAGTTCCTACCCGCCCCCGCCCCCTAACGGAAGGGCAAAGGGAGCAGGCCTGGGTACATTCCCAGAAAACCTCAGGCTTGCACCCAGAGGGAGATGCAGCCGGCCTTGGGTAGCCTCATTCGGCTCATGGACTGGCTCAAAGGTTCCTTCCTATTCCAGCTTCCCCAGACAGATTCGTGACAAGTCCTTTTCTTGGGATTACGGGAGCACCAATTCAAAGCTAGAAGGGACCTTGGAAGCCATTGGGTCCAACCCCTTCATTTTCCAGATGAAGAAACTAAGGCTCAGAGAGACTAAGTGATTTGCCCACGGTCACACCCACTGTGGCAGACTTGGAATTCAAACCCAAGGCCTCTGGTTTCCCAGTCAGCACTCATGCCTTCCCCACACTGCTTCCTAACTTCGACAACCCCCCACCCCACCCAGCTCACCCCCCAGAAGAGTTGCCCTCCTGCCACAGCTCTTGAAACCCCTCCTTCCAATAGGACTGAACGAGATGCCAGGCTTGATTGGCAGCAAAACAGCAGAAGCAGGGTGGTCCCGCAGGTTGGAGACAGAGAAGGTTACAGAGCAGAACTGTAGAGCAGGACCGTGTGGTTAAACAGGCTGGAAAAGAAACAAGAAAGAACAAGATTATGGGAGCCAGAAGGGAAGAGTTTCCTGATGAGGAGGGGCCGGATAGGCCCATGGGGGAGGGGATTTAAATGTCCACCGGAGGTATTGGAAAAGAGACATGGCCTGAGGGCCGGGGGGGAAAGGGGACGAGGAAGGAGTAGGCCATGGGGCAGTTGGGTAGCAGGTATAGACCACCCTTTCTGGAATGTGATTGATCAGTGATTGGGAAGAAGGGATGCAGAATTATTAACCTGGGGTCCATGGACCCCTTAGATTTCAGGGAGCCTGTGGATTTGGATGGGAAAGAGAATCATATCTTTTATTTTCACCAGCCTGTAACTGAAACGTAGCATTTCCTTCAACTATGAATTAAAAACAAAACCTTATTCTGAGCAGGATTCCACCTGGGACTGCCCCAAGGGGTCCAGGACACTCTTGACTTAAAAGGAGAGGCTGGCCAAAGTGAGCACTTTGCAGGATTGGGCAGATTTGAGCAGCTGTGCAAGAGAGAGAATACTGGCCCTATTTACTCCAGAAGGTTGTCGAAAAGAAATGACCTGGAACACCTGAAAGTATGCCCCTACTATGTGCCTTGGAGCAAATCCTGGCTCTGATACTTGTTAGCTTTGTGACTTTAGGCAAATCTCTAGGTCTTTCTGAAGGGAAAGGGAAGGGAACCTGCTATGTGCCAGGCACTGTGCTAAGTACATATCACATATCATATATATATGTATACATACATATATGTATACACATTATCTCATTTGATCCTTACCACAATCCTGGGATGTAGGTGCTATTGATTGTACCAGTTTTACAGTTAAGGAAACTGAGGCTGGCAGCAGTTAAGTGGCTTGTCCAGGGCCAAAACAATTAGTGACTGAGGCAGAATTTGAATTCAGGTCTTCCTGACTCCAGGTCCAGAGCTCCATGGCCAGAGGCCCAGAAGGAAACAAGAATTTCACTGACATCCCCACAGATTTAAGGTAAGAAGAGTAAAGCTTTTAAACTTTTTTGTCTTCTTCTGACCTTAACGAACACCAAATAAACAAGCATCCCCACAGAGAAAGAACAGAAAAAGGGGATCACACATGGATCTCTATTATGTACAGCCTGCTTTTCCTTTAAAGGATTTAATAAATTCAACATGTCACTTTCAAAACTGTCCTGCTTATTTGTTTCCTTCTGTTCCTCTCTGTGGATGTAAAAATAAAATGTTTCAATGACTTCCTTCCTTCTTTTCTCTCTCTCTTTCTTTCTTTCTTTCTTTCTTTCTTCTTTCCTTCCTTTCCCTGGAAGTATCTCCCCCACCTCTTCCTGAGTCTCTTTTTTTTTTATTTTCTAATAAATGAAGCACCACATTTTAATTTCAGATCTTGACAATTGTAAATGGTGTGTACATTTACTCAAGCAAGAATCAAACCTTGGTCTAAACCACTGTATAAACACAAGGATACAGCAAAGTTTGAGTCATTAAAAAGTTGCCGGGGGTTCTTTACCATAAACAAATGCTTAAGGGTGTTAAATTGTCTTGTAACTGAACATCATAAACTGTAAAGGTAGCCATTTGATAGCGCTGGTTTTATCGTTAAATTTTAAAACACAACTATAGTTGATCATTGCAACAAAAACAACAGGGTGTGGAGCGTGTTAAGCTGACTGTAGTCCTTACTCATGCTCTATCATGTACAGAAGCCAGCCCCACAATGAAGAGCCTTCATTGGCCCCATTGAGAGGTTTGACTGACCCACCACCTGGGCTGGACTGGCATCTTCATGAACCTTCCCATTGTAATGGCGGCTCCTTTCTTGAGAGGGGCCAAAGTCCACCAGCTCTACCTAGTTCAGTCTTTAGGGCTGATTTCTTATGCCCTTGCCGTTCCATACAAATGGACTGAATTTGCTGAAACATTCCAACTTCTATCTGTTGAATTCTTATTTGCATTCCAATACCAGTGCCATTGGGACAAACTTCCTTACCACCCTGTCCTTTGTGCCAGTCCCAAAAACTGTCCCAGTTTTTAAAAATTTTTTATAAGTTTTTATTGATATTTTCTGGTTTTTTTTTTTTTTTGTCACCACCTTATCCCATATTTCGCTCCCCTTCCCCCTCCCAGGGAGCCACCCTGCTATCAAAGCCAGTTTTCTGGTCGTACCACCATAATAGTTTCCCAAGGTCACTGACAGATAACTGGTGAACAGGATTTTGCAGGGAGATTCTTCTGAAAATGAAGTGGGACGGGTTGTTCTCCACCTCAGTCTTAACATAGGTCTTTCTTTGCAGCAGAAAGCACTTGAGAAATCTGTCTGGCCTTTTCTCCTTCCTTCGGAATCTTATCTGGGTGGTATTTCAAAGTTCTTCCTGGGAGGCATGGGGTTTTACTCCACAACATCAGAGGAAGTTGTTTTCTATACTCTGAGGAGCACCCCTCTCTAGGTGCTGTTTGGGGTGGGGGTGGGGAACGGTCATCCAGGAGCCAGTTGAGAGGTTGGGGGCGGAGCAGAGGAAAGGCAGGAGGCCAGTTCCTGTTCATGGAGTCGGCTGCTTCTCCTTGTACTGTCTGGAAAGTCCCACCCGGTCTGGTACTCCTAAAAGTGCTCCTTTGATGGAAGCGGGGGCTCTGCTTGCCATGAAGCTTGGGAAGTATGAATCTGAAGCAACTTAGAGATTATGTAGTCCCTATTTATTTTTCCTCTAAGTTTAATTGATGCCTTTGGTTTTATATCACAGTCATTTACAGATACACCTCCCCTTATCAACAAGACAACAGCTAAGCAAAACTCCCCACAGACTGAGGATATCTGACAGGGTATGCAACACTGTGCACCCATAGCCCCTCACTTCTCCAATGAAAGAAGGGAGGTGTATTCCCTTATTTCTTCCCAGGGACAGATGAGTTATAATTACATAGTTTTCCTCTTTTTTTTGCTCTTTTTTCTCATCTTCCATGTTACTGAGGAAGAAGCTGATGCCTAGAGGGTCTCAGTAACTGACCCAGAACCATCTCAGCCAATAAGCAGCGAAGCCTGCGTTCTGGGTCCAACCCGCATGATATCTTGGGAGCTTTTGAGATCTGAACACGTGGCCGCCTTATCCTGCAGACAGATCACACTGGCCCGGGGCAGGGTGGCCAAAGGAAGCAACAGCAAGACACAGGGTAAAGAGCCTGGATCGGGAGTCAGAGGGCCTGGGTTCAAATCCTGGATCTCCCTCCCCCAGAGGTCACCCCCCACCCACCTCAGTCACTCCTCTTGTGCTCTACAATGCAGTGACCCGGCCTCCTGCCTGTCCCTCCATCTCTGGCTCTCCCTTCTCATCTCCCCTCCCGGCTTCTTTCAAGTCCCTAAAATCCCACCTTCTCCAGGAAGCTTTCCCCAACCCCTCTTCATTCTAGAGTCTTCCCTCTATTACTGATTTCCAGTTTATCCTGTATCTAGCTTGTTCTACACGGCTATTTGATGTTGCCTCCTCCTTTAGACTGTAAGCTCCTTGAGGGCAGGGACTGGTTTTGCCTTTGTAGCCCTGATGCCTAGCACAGTGCCTGGTGCGTAACAGGCTCTTAATAAATGTTGTAGACTGACTACTTGTATGACCTTGGACCAGTCACCTCATGCCTACAAGCCTCAGGTTCCACATTTGTAAAATGGGAGGGGGGGAGTCAATGACCTCTAGGGACCCTCTCAGCTTCCATCGATGATCCCAGGCTACTACCACACCTGACACCAGGATTACCGCCCAGGCACACCTCCTTAGGTTCTATGAGAGGCAAGTCAACAATCACCTACTATGTGCTAGGAGCTGGGGATGCAGAGATGAGCTGAGAGCCAGATCCTGCCCTCGGGGGACTTATATTCAAATGAGGGAAAACGGCCTAGAACTGGAAGAGAAAAGAGGGTGAAGAGGGAGGTGCTCAGGTAAAGGCCCTGGGCCAGGAATGGAAGAATCCCTGGCACTCTCCCTTCAGGGTGCAGTTCTGGTCCCACCTTCAAGGGCTGCATTTTTTCTTTTCTTTTTTTGGTGAGGCAATTGGGGTTAAGTGATTTACCCAGAGTCACACAGCCAGTTAAGTATCAAGTGTCTGAGGCTAGATTTGAACTCAGGTCCTACTCACTCCAAGGCCCAAGGCTCTATCTACCGCGCCACCTTGCTGCACCTGAAGTGTTGCATTTTATTAACAACCTACTATGTGACTGGGGCTACGCCAGCCTCAGAGACTGAAAGGAAATAGTTCCTGCCCATAGAGAACTTCCTTCTTATGCATTGGGAGAAAGAAATCTATCCCTTCCTCCCTCCCTCCTCCCTCTCCTCCTTCCTTTCTTCTTTCCTTTCCTCCACCCCCCAGATGCAGACCCCACCACCTCCCACCTGCTTCAAGTCTCTCCCTACTCCAGCCATCCTCCACTCAGCCACTGAGGTGATTGTGCCAAACACCTTTGAAAAACACAAGTTTCGCCAACTCCAGACTGTGCAGTGGGATCTCTTCATTTTATGGAGGGGAAAACTGAGGCTCAGAACCAGGGGTGGGGGGGTGGGAGTGGGGTGTCCGCCTCGGCACCTCTGCCTGAGGAACGCTTTGTTTTGTATTTCATTTTATGTTTTTCCCCAGGCAGCTCAAGGTTACTGTTACAAGTCTCAACTTTTCACTGTGACCTTGGACAAGCCCCTTTCCCTCTCTGGGGCTCAGTTACCTTCTCTGCATTCAGGAAGAGGACATGGTGAGCTGGGGCCCCTCCCAGAAAGCCTGTCCCCCAGCTCCAACCTGGAAGGATCCCTGGGGCCTGGATGGACTCTACAGAATGTGAGAATTGCCTCCCGGGCCTCAGGGGTGCGTGCCCAGCACTGCCTCTGATCCTCCTACCAAGTCCTGGCCTAGGAGAAGGAACCCCAAGGCATCTCCGAGGGACCTGACATTTCCCTAAATTTGGCAGGCCTTGCAATATGATCTACGGAGAATGGGAGCTGAGGAGGGAAGGACAGCAAGGGGGAGTCTCTGAGATCCTTGGGGCAGGTCTGATTTCATCTAACAGAACCTGGGTGCTTCTCCCCACACACCCTCCTGGCTCCAAATTCATTAGTAAGTACCTAAGGGATGGTGGTCAGTTCACTTCAGAGCCTGGGGCCTGGAGTGTCTCTTCCCACCCTCTTCGCTGAGTCCCAGCAGAACCTGCTCTTAGAAACACTGACACTTCTCCCACACCCAAGGGCTGGCTCCCCCAGGGAGAGCAAGGCTCCCCTCAGCTTCCTTTAGATGGGCTCCAAACCCGCTCTGGCATCTACACCTGAGCGCCTTCCCAGCTCCCACATCCAAGGCGTCTCCCAGCGCTGACATTGTATGTTCTAAAGGTCTTGCCCAGGTCTGACGTTGCAGGTTCTGGGGTCCTGCTCAGCTCTGACACTCTGTGTTCTAAGGCCCCTCCCAGCTCCTATATGAAGTTCTGAGGTGGGGTTCTTGACCTCTGTTGTGGTAGTCAGGTGAAGCCTATAAATCCTTCTCAGAATAATGTTGTTTTTTTTCCAGCCAGAGAAAAAGTTTATTAGAGATAAATCACATAGGCCAGGTGACGTCCGTCAGGATGAGCGGGCGTGAGACAGTCTCAGCCTTTGAATGGGGGCCAGGGTGGGTCTTATATACACTAAAATGACTTTGGGTGACCCGGAATAATGTTTTTAAAGGCATAAAATAAAATACATCAGATTACAAAGGAAACCCATTATACTGAAATAGTTATGAAAATATTTTCTTAACAAGTTCATGGGCCCCTGGCTGAGAATGTGCTCCAAGGTTCCACCCAACTTGGCCATTCCAGGTCCAAAGGTCCCTAAGGGCTCTGCCCTTCCATGTTTTAGGCCTAAGGTCCTTTTCAGCTCTGACAACCTAGGAATCCTCGGCTCCCCCTTTCCAGCAGGGACACCAAAGCAGGGTGGGGGAGAGGGCTCTCAGCCAAAATCTTTGGGGGAGGGGCTCTTCCTCCCATACCAGCTGGGCTCCCTTGGTAGCATTTCTATCCCCCCCCCCAATCCCCCTAAAACCTTCAGGGCTATTGCCTGAGCCTTCCCCCAGAGGGGAAATTCCTGGTATTGCTTTCCATCCCTCAATCAGAGTCCTTCACCTCCCCCCCACCTCCACCCATGACAAAGCAAGTTTTCCGAGGAGTCCGAGCCTGGAAAATGTGCAGAGTCACGGTGGGACAGCAGTCTGATCTGTGTCCCACCTACCCCTGCGCTGCCCTCCCAGGCCTGCCCGGAAACCCAACCCAGGGGTCATCCGACTAAGTGGCCGGGCCAGGCCAGATCCAGTCGGCCCCTGCGCTCCCCCTGGCTGGGCCCCCTCTCCGAGGAGCCCCCTCCTGGCCTCCCTCCCTCCCTGGTAACCGAGAAAACATCTCCAGGAAATCAGGGGCCGGCAGGCAGCTGCCGCTGCCCCCGCCCCCACCACCACACTCGGGCACACACACAGCGCTTCTTCAGGGGCGCCCAGCGCCTGGCCAAGCCACCCAAGTGCAGCGATCAGAGGCAAAGGACAAAGCCTAGTGCCTTCACAGTGGGGACAGTTCCTTCTGTGCTCCAGGAGCCTCTGGGCTCCACCTTCTTCTTCTGTCCTAGGGCTCTGACTTTCTAAACTGCTCTATTTTTAGCTCCTTTGGAGCCCAGAGACCTCCGGCGGCAGGTTCTACTGTCCCTTCAAGCTCAGACATTCTGTCTGAACAGGAATGCCCTCCACACCCCCACAAGACGTCAGGTGGCCCCCTCCCCACACAATTTTCAGCATTCCAGTATTAGCGCTTCTCCCATGCAAGATGCCACCGCACTCGTCTTGTCTTGCTGACCAGGGATGACAACCAACCATGTATCTAATGCCACCCAGCCCACTCACTTTACAGATGAGGAAACTGAGGCTCCAGGAAGTGAAACCACTTGCCCCAGGCCACAGAGGACCTCTGACTCGAGGACCAGCTCTTCCCACTACAGACTAGCAGCACACCCCAGAGAAGGGGCTAGGTGTCTGCTGACTGACGGCTTACAGAGCAGCATCATGAATGCTACAAATTAAGCACATCACACACTGGACATTTGCAAAGGACATTGCATCTATTAGTATATACCTCTTGTCTCCCCAACACCCAGCCCAGTGCTTGGTATACAGAAGGCACTTAACCAGTGCTGATAAGACTCAACTGTAGCCTGTGAGTCGACGCTTGTCCAAGGGTACACACAGCAGGGTCCGGGATCTGAACCTGGGTCCTTGAATTCCAAATGGAGGCAAGACTCCTCTGGAAACCCGGAGAAGCCTCTGGACCAGGCTCAGAATCATATTTTTAAATCCATGCAATATATAGGATTACCTTCTCCCAACTCCAATTTTATTGAAATCAAGATCTAACTTTTTTCCCCATTCAAGTTTCCAGGCACCTCCCCCATTCTTCTCTGGCCCCTTTGGGTGGGCACCCGTGGTGCCCAGTGAAGAAGTCCCAGTCTAGTGGGTCCCTGCGTCGCTGGGGATCTTGGAACATTTCACTCGGCCCTGGGACCTCAATGCTTCTTGTCCCCTGGGCCGGGCCCTAGGAAGGGACCTAGTTCCTAGTTTTCCAACTGCAGCTGCCCCTAGAGCTCACATGACTGAATCGGAGTAAAGAATCCTTTTTCCCTGTCCGGATTTCCCCCATTTTCTCATTTGCCAAACTCAGCTACACAAAAGATTTTCTTAGAAAACCAGGTGGCCCACCACCCCAGCCCCTCCTCCCTAAAAGTCTCTGGGATGAAGGGGGGGGAGTGCATTCAGGAACAGGCGGGAACTGGTGACATCAGCAAGTCCCACCTGGGCTGCAGAGCCTGCCCAGAAGAGAGAAGGAAGCCATATCTGCTTTCAGCAGAACCCAGGGAGGGCCCCAGGGCCCCAGAGGGAGACAGGAGCACATTCCAAGCTGGCTGCTTGCGGTTATCTCTCTTGGGCCAATTTTCTCTGTCTCTCCTCTGGCTTCCTGCTTCTAGGCGATAAGGTACAATAACGTTACATAGGTATGGCTTGAAAAAAACCATCTTTTCATGGGAAGGGTGAGGAAGGAGCCCAGGACCTGGGGTTCTGATCCCGGCTCTGTCATTAACTTGGGGTGTGGTTGATGGCCCCTCTTTGAGCCTCCTGCTCCCCATCCATACGATAAGGGGGCTGATCTTGGTACCCCAGGCTCCTTCCAGCTCCGAAATCCTACAACCGGCCCTTATTAAGAAGCAGAATGGGAGCAAGGCTGTGGTCATTTGCTCCCCTACTTTGGAGGACCCATACAAACTGAGGTCCCAAGTTTCTGCCCCTGGGTTTGGCAAACCTCTCAATAACCTCACCTGGGGTGCGTTTGGGAGTCTACCGATAATGATTGCTGTCTTCTATTCTTACAAACATGCCCAGTGCCAAGGGCCTCCAGGCGCCAGTATGGATTTTAAGAATCCATCCTCCCATCTCCTGGCTTGGGGAGCCAAAGTCTGGGGTCCGTTAGGCAAGGCGGGGGATGATAGCACAGGGCTGGCCTCTGCCCTCCTTGACTCCAATCCCCACAAAGCCATAGGCATCCAACCGCTAGTGACCATGAGACTCACAGGCCCACAGAGTCCAAGTGGGAAGGGGCTCCGAGACCCTGGAGTCCTGCTCATTTTACAGGGCCATGGGGGGACTGAAGCGCAGCATGAACGTGACTTGTCCAATGCCGTGTGGCTTGACCGGTCACCCAGCTCCAGTCACTGCACCCTATTTCCTCCTGCCCTGGGTCCCAGGGCCCATTCCAATGCAGAACGGCTGCATGCCAGTCTTTGGGATTTCACTAGGGACGACCCTGGATTCAGAACCAGAAGATGCTTCAGAGGCCATCTTGCCTGAGCATCTCATTTTTACAGGCTGAAATGGCTGGGGAATCTGCCTGGCAGATGCAGAGCCGGGAAGCCCCTCCTCTAACTTGGGCCCTGCTGGGCAGGGCGGGCTGCTGCCTCTGAGCTGGTGGACAGAGCTGGCCAAGTGCACTGAAAGCCTGGTCCAGGTTTGGCCATGGGTGCCCCCCATCATCTTGTACCAATTTCCCTGTGCCAACTTCAGCTGTCTGCAACCTGGGGTCCAAAAGTTATCCTTTAAAAAATATGTTCTGGTCACTGCATTTCAGTGGAATTGGTTTCCTTTGTCGTAACCTCGTGTATATTACACCTTTGAAAATAGCAGACTCCTGAAAAGGGGTCCCACCTTGTTTCCCAGACTGCCAAAAGGGTCCAGGAACAACAGAGGTGAAGAACCCCTCCTTCCCTGGTCCCTCTGCAGTCTTTCTCCGTTCCCTCCCCAGCATCGCCCCATTGACCTCCCCCCCGGAACCACCAGGTATACACGGATCTCTGCAGACTCTCAGTCTCCCTATCCGGAATTAAATTTCCTTGGGGACAGAGGTCACTTTTGTCTTTGTTCCCCCCCTCCCAAGTTCTTTAAGTTCTCGAAGAGAAAGGTTTAATTTTTTTTTTCTGGTCTTTGTGTGGACATCGAACGTGACGTCCAGACTATCTGGTTGTTGATTGACTTGGATGACCTTGGGCAAGGCTGGTCATTTCTGGGGCCTCAGTTTCCCCATCTATAAAACGGGGGGGGGCTTGGAAATCAGACATCCAGGGTTGGAATGTCGGAGACCGGCTGGTCCAACGCCCTTCACAAGGGATGGGAGGGGGGCTCCGCACCCCGCACTCTTTCCAGTGCTCGAACCCTGACTCTGGGCTCAGATTCTGGAGATCCCAGCCCTCCAGTGAGGGCCACCAGGGTCCACCTCTGCAGCTGCAGGGCTGGGAGGGGGTGGCCTCGCTCCAGTGGCGGCGCTGAAACCCCCTCCCCAATTTCTCTTCACTCCCGGGGGGGGGGCCCATCCCAAATGCAATCCCCTCCTAAAAACGGGGGAAAAGAAAGTCATCTCAGACAAAGGGGCGCGTGGATCCAGCCTAGGCTCCCTCAATAACCCCCCTCCCCATCCACAGCGTCCCCCCACCCCAAGACCTAACGCAAGGCTGGCTGTGGGCAGGGGAGGGGGGAGAGCGCGGTGTTGGGAACAGCGTGAGATTCGAGACTCCGCTCGCCTCCCCCCAGGGGACGAGAAGAGCCACCCCCCCTTCCCCCGTCTCCAGAGCGCAGACTCAGACGGAGGGGGCTGAGGGGGAGCGGGCGGCGAAGGGCGGAGGCCGCAGGTCCCGTGATGCCAAGGCCCGCCCCCCGCGCACCCCCCGCGCAGCCATTGGCGGGGGTTGACGTCACGCGGGGCGGGGCCTCGGCGCGGCATAAAAGGCGTGCGCGGGCGCCCCAGAGTCGCCAGAAGCGCAGGTAAAGGGAGTCGCTGCGGTTTCCTGCTTCAACAGTGCTTGAACGGAACCCGCTGCTCGATTCCCGGCCGGAGCCGCCCTTAGCCACCTCTCCACCTTCACCTCCACTAACCAACACTTCTTCCGTCCTCCCGTTCGAGCAGCAGCCGCCCGCCTCAGCCGCCCCCGGCCGTCGCCGCCGCCGCCGCCGCCCCCCAGCCTCAGCCGCAGCCGCTGCGCAGCCGCCTCCTCCCGCCTCCTCCTCCTCCTTCTTCTTTTCGCCGACTCCGCCATCTCCGCCGCCATGACGACCTCGTCCCCCTCTCAGGTGCGACAGAACTACCACCAGGACTCGGAGGCCGCCATCAACCGGCAGATCAACCTGGAGCTCTACGCCTCCTACGTTTACCTGTCCATGGTGAGGACGGGCCCCGGGGGGTGGGGGCGGGGGCGAGGGCGCCCCTCCCCTTCCTCCCCTTCCACCCGCCCTGCGCCCCTCCCCCTCCCTCCCACCGAGCGGAGTGGGCCGGGGCGGGGGAGTCTGCGCCGGCGCAGTGTCGGCTGTACCAAGCCCCGCCCCTTCCGAACCCCCCCCCCCTCCCGAGAGCTGGGGCCATGCGGGGCAGGGCGGAGCCCGGGCTAGGAGAATGGCCAAGATGCAGGGGGGTGGGGGCGGCCCCTCCCCTCACTGGGTCCTCTCTGTCTTGACCCCTGGTTTTAACGCTCGGGGTCCGGAGGGCAGTCTGGTGCCCAGTTTGACCTTGAGCCGCTTTCATTAGCATCCCCCGCCTGTTGGGGTCTTGCAGGGGCGAACACCCCCTTAATACATGGACATCTGGGTTGGTCGTGCAAAGAAAACACAAGGAGCCCAGGAACAGCATCTCGTTAGAGGTTGCTATTCTGTGGCTCAGATATGTCGAGCACAAAAACGCAGAGACCCCAGCCCCAGTCTGGCCATATTGCCTGGAAAGGGTGTCGTATCACCAATTCCAGGAGTGGGCTGAGCTCATCGGAACCTTTGGGTGATGGCTTTAGGTGCTAAGACCCTAGAAGGAAAGTGAAGGTCTGATGGTGGCAGTTATTTGGCCCGAGGTCATCCTTGAAATGATGCTCGATGACCCCGTAATTGTCCTTCTGGGGTCCTGTGTTTTGGTTCAGTAGGGCTCCGTCCCCAGGAGTTGGAGAATAATCCAGGTTTTGCCGTCTTTTCAGTCTTACTACTTCGACCGAGATGACGTGGCGTTGAAGAACTTTGCCAAATATTTCCTCCACCAGTCCCACGAGGAGAGGGAGCATGCTGAGAGGCTGATGAAACTGCAGAACCAGCGAGGTGGCCGGATCTTCCTGCAAGACATCAAGGTGAGCGGGGACCCGGAAGGAGCTCCACAGGTGGGTGGGGGGCTCCGCATAGCGAGCTGGGGCTCACCAGACTGACCTCTGTGTTACAGAAACCAGACCGAGATGACTGGGAGAGTGGGCTGAACGCAATGGAGTGTGCTCTGCACTTGGAAAAAAATGTCAATCAGTCTTTACTGGAATTGCACAAGCTGGCAACTGACAAGAACGGACCCCCAGGTGAGTATCTGGCCCCCCCCCCCAGGCACACCGGAGAACTGGATCAGTTCTTAGGAAGCTACTCCCTCTTTCCACAGTGATCAATGAATGTTACCAACAGCCTTGCCTTTCTTCTTTCAGTTATGTGATTTCATCGAAACCCACTACCTGGACGAACAGGTAAAGTCCATCAAACAACTGGGTGATCACGTAACCAACCTGCGCAAAATGGGGGCCCCCGATTCTGGCATGGCGGAATATCTTTTTGACAAGCACACCCTCGGAGACAGTGACAACCAGAGCTAAGCCACGCCTGGCTTCGCCCACACTTGGGAACTGTGGGTGTGACTCCTGCTGTCTTTCAGTGCATGCATATTTTGGTTATCTGACCTTTTCATAATCTGTACCAAAAAACTACCACCATTTACATCCCAATAAAGTGACTTGGTACTGATGAAAATCACTGTGTGCTGAGTTTTTATTTTGGGAGGAAATACACTGTATGTGGAAATCTATTTCAGTTACACAGGCTGAAGAAGCCAGTTGGCTAGGGCTGTAGGGCTCGATAAAGAGATAATTTGGGTTGATTTAAGCTGATCTAGTGTAGATACACCTAGTGTATTGGGCTAATGAGCCCCTTGGGTTTCCAGGACTGGGGCTGATGAATCCTCTGGGTTGGGGGGGGCATGATGGACACCCCTTAAGTAACCCTAGTCCGAGGAAGAAGGATGAACTTCCCATAAAGCAGTCCCAATGGACTTGAGGTTTGTTGCCCAGAATTCCCCATCCAGGATCTGCCCTAAATTTTAGTTGGCGTGAGACGAGAAGCCCTTTGTTCAAGCTATGCAGGGACTCCTCCCCTTTCTTCAAGAGAAGCTAAGCGTAGTGATGACCATTGGGACGGGCTTCTCATCCAGCTCTGTTCATCTGCTCCTGTTCACCCAGCAAGCTCACTGAGGAAATGAAGTTTAGGATAAGATGGTGGCCTAGTCAGTGGTGGGGTGCGGTGGAGTCCCACTCCTTGAACCCAGGAGTGGGCTTGGCAGACAGCCCCTCAGGCCAGGCTAGGGACAGAGTTGCTTGACAGAATTAGGGTTAGGGTAAGGGTTAGTCTCCCATGAGACCACTGCCCCCTGTCTGCAGAGTGCTGGTGGTTTGACATAACCCCAATAAATCCCAGTGGTTTCTTAATCCTACCCACTCTGTAGGCTAGGGATTTCACTAAAATCCTATGTACAGACTGGGAGAGGGCCTCTTGAAATGCAGGGGAATTCTGAGCTCCCACAAAACTGTTAGTGTTTGGAGACAAGTGTCATCCCCAGCACAAGAGCTGAGACTGCTCGTCCTTAGGCCCAGTCACCCCACCCCCCTGGCCCAGCCTGGCCTCCATCCCAAACCAGAAGGCTAAGTGAATGTGAAAGTGGGAGTCACCACTCCGGACCACATTGCTTTGTTTCTTCTTTTTTAGCATGTGGGCTGAGAGCTTGAGGGTTCAGGATATTTTGAGTCTTTTGTGGTTGAAGGAAACAGCTGACTGCTGTAAGAAGGGAGAAGCTTGACCGGACAGGCTGCTGGGGAGGTGGCGGCTAGCTGTCCTCCTGAATAGTGCTCGGCCTGTGGGAGAGAAGGAATAATAAAGAAGCAGCTTTGGCTGGTCCTGCACTGCCCCTTTTAGTGAGCAGATGGGAGTAACTGAGGCAGTCATGGTGCCCTTCCGCCCTTCTTTCCTTCCTTCCTTCCTGTCTTTGTTTCCTTTCCTTTCTTCCTGCGTTCTTTATTTACTTCCCTTTCTTTCCTTCCTTCCCTCTTTCCCTCCTCCTTCTCCTTCCTTTCTTTCCTCCCTCCCTCTTTCTCATCCCTCTTCTTTCCTGCCTGCCTTCCTTCCTTCTCTTCTTTCTCTTCCTCCCTTTTCTCTCCCTCCCTTCCCTCTTTCTTTTTTTCTTTTTTCCTCCCTCCCTTCCTCCCTCCCTCCCTTCCTTCCTTCCTTCCTCCCTCCCTCCTCCCTTTTCTCCATCCCACCTGCCTTCCTGCCTTCTTCCTTCCTTCTTGCCTCCTTCCTTCTTTTCTGTTTCTTTTTCTTTCTTCCTGACTTCTTTATTTCCTTCCCTCTTTCCCTCCCTCTTTGTTTCCTCCCTCTCCTTCCCCTTCCTTTCTTTTCCTTTCTTTCCTCCCTTGCTCCCTTTTTCTCATCCCTCTTCTTTCCTGCCTTCCTCCCTCCCTCCCTTCCTCCCTCCTTCCCTCCCTTCCTTCCTCCCTCCCTTCCTCCCTTCTTCCCTCCCTTTCTCCCTCCCTCCCTCCTTTCCTCCATCCCTCCCTCCCTTCCTTCCTTCCCGCCTTCTTCCTTCTTGCCTCCTTCCTTCCTTTCTTTGTTTCTTTTTCTTTCTTCCTGCCTTCTTTATTTCCTTCCCTTCCTTCCCTCTTTCCCTCCCTCTTCGTTTCCTCCCTCTCCTTCCCCTTCCTTTCTTTTCCTTTCTTTCCTCCCTTCCTCCCTCTTTCTCCTCCCTCTTCTTTCCTGCCTTCCTTCCTTCCCTTCCTTTTCTCTCCCTTCTTTCCCTCTCTTTTCTTTCTTTTTTCCTCCCTCCCTCCCTTTCTTCCTTCCTTTCTTCTTTCTTTCTCCGCTGACTGGCTTTCTCCTCTGCTGTCTAGTTCAGTTTGGCCAGGGGTCTGCTCTGTAAGGGAACAGAAGGAACTGCCCAGGGAAGCCTCAGACCCTGGCCCCTGAGTTGAGGCCCTGGGGCACAGGCTAACTGAACCTGCCCACTTGCCCCGAGTCAGGAAAGTCACTTCTTTCCCCGATTGTTTCTATCAGCCCCACCAAATCTCCCTCTGCCAGGGAGATGCCTGAGTCTTTGGGGGAAGGATGCTCAGCAGCTGCCCTGTGCTCTCTGGTGAAAAGGACATCACTTACAGTCCCCACATCTTTCGGAGGCCCCGACGTTTCCATGGAGACCTGGCCAAGGGCGCTGGGTCCATTGTCCTCCGAGCCGGGCACAGCAGCTTTGTTGTGCCTGACTGGAGGGAGCAATGGAGGTGCCAGAGGGATGGAGCTGGGCAGGGAAGGATCATCACTGGGGCTGCCCACTGCAGCAGGGAGTGACTCTGAACAGAGCACAGATGTGTTCCGCAGGGCCAGCCAGGGCTGCCAGGGGCTTCTGGGTCTCCTAAAGTTGTCTGGCTTCTCCACGTCGGGAGATGCAGCCTGAAAGAGGAAGTTAGGGCTCTCCAAGGCTGTGGTCTGGGCCTCGGGGGTTCCCGGGGCACTAAGGCCTTCATTTTTCCTGGGCAGGTGGTCCTCCAGGGTGGCCACCAAGGAGGCATCAGGAGCTGTGCCTCTCTCTGTGGGCCAGACGAAACCTTCCCTCACGCTGGAAGTCACAGAGTTTTGGCTCGCATCCATGTCGCTGGCCTGCGACGGGCAGAAATTGGTACCATTGTCCTTGGTGAGGGATGAGGTGGTCTGGACGCTGGAGAGAGCAGCGGCTCTTCTGCCTGGCGGACGCCTCAGGGGGAAAACCGGAGGGAAGGAGCTGATGGGCGTCTGGGGGGCACTGTAGAAGCCGGGCCTCTCATCGAAAGGGCTGGAGATGAAGGCGTCCAGCTCCCGAAGCTTAGAATCTTCACTGTCCCACTGTTCCCTCAAGCTGGAAGCAGCCTGTGCAGAGGTCCAGGCACTTCTGGGCTTGCCCACATCCTGGTACGGGTAATCCCTCCTCCGGAGCAGGTTCATTCTGGAGGCAGACCTGGTGAAGCCGGCTGGCTGCACCCCCAGGAGGCGGCTGAAAGGCCCCATCAACGGAGTGGAGTGTCTGGCTTCTTCATTCTCCTTAATCTGCTCCAGGAGCTGAAATTCCATCTCTTCCTTTTGCATGCTGCGAAGAGGTAAAATCCCCACCTGGTGAGCCGGGGTCAGGACCCACCCCTCCCAGCCACATCTACCCCTCAAAATGAACCTTTGCTCAGCCTACAGAAGGCACTGACAGGCGGGGAAAGAGCAAATACTTGTCCCTTACACTTCTACAGTAATAATTCGCATTTGGCTATCACGTCAGAATCTATGAAACGCCTTTGTGTTCATGATCTCCATTGGTCCTTACCACCCCATTCATGTAACCAAGTATTATCACTCCAATTTACAGATGAAGAAAAAGACTCAGTGAGGAAGCTGAGGCCTGTGGGGGTGAAATGACCTTGCCCGAGGTCAGAGTGGAAGAGATCAGAGTCTTGGAGGCTTCAGGCATTGAAGTCTAGTAGAGAGAGCACCAGCTGCAGTCAGAGGACCTGAGCTGGAATCCCACCACTTTGCTAGTTAGGTCATGTGTGCTGGTTACTTTGGCAAATAGAAATCTCCCCTCTGAGACTCACTACTTGTGTGATGTTGGACATGTCGCTTCACCTCAGCCTGCCTCAGTTTCCTCACATGTAAAATGGGAATATAACAGCATCTATGTCCCCGAGTTGTTGTTTGGATAAATGACATAATATTTGTATAGTGCTTTGTAAACCTAAAGCACTATATAAATGCTAGTAGGTAATTCGACGACTTTCTCGTTTGGTAAGGTATCTGCATTCCCTTCCAGCTCTAAATTCTATGATTCTGAGACTTGCAGCCCTAAATCTCATGATTTCCTGAAATTGCGAATGGTAGGATTGCAGATATTGGAGCATCCAAATGGGGTACTTGCTTTGAGTCCTTCCTGGCGCTTCTCAGATCACACCACTAGGGGACCCCCAACACCCAGGCAACAGTCCGCCATCCACAACGGTCGCCATTGCAGAACGGCTCTCCTGAGCCCCTTTCGCCTCTGAAATTCCGCCGTTCTGTATGGGATCCATGCAAGGAGTGATGGGGTGACTCAAGCCTTCCCCAAAGCAATGCACCACTCAAAGAAATGGGAGCTGGCGGAGGAGGCGTCTCAGGGCTGAGGGAAGAAGTGTCCCAGATTTAGAAATCAGAGGATTTGGGTTTACATCCTAATTCTGCGGCTTCCTTCCCAGATGGGACCTTGGGCTGGCCACCTTCATTCTCTGGGCCTCAGTTTCCTCATCTGCAAAATGGTGGGGTTGGACCAGATGACCCCTAAAGGTCCTCCCAGGTCTCAATTTAAGATTCAGGTCTCTGTGATTGTAACTGGAAAACCAGACTAAGATGGAGGAGGGTTTCATTTCCGGAGCCTAGCTGAAGAGCCCCTGAGCCTGCTAGGGGTTCAGAGTATCCCAGGGCTTAGAGCTGGATGGAATCCTAGAGAACTTGTAGCCCCACTCTTCACTTTTTCCTATTAATTTCTTCTCATAACGTTGTCACTGCAGTGCCATATTTTTAGGAGATGTGACTGTGGGTTAAGACTCTGGTGTCATTTGGAACGGTTGGGTTTGATGTTTATTATTATTCTATATGCTTGTTGGGATGTCCAAAAGACCAGATGTGCTATATAATAAAGGCCACATTAATATGAGAGAGAGAGACAGACAGAGAGAGACAGATACAGAGATGAGAGATAGAGAAGACAGAAAGAGAGAGGGAGAGACAGAGACAGAGAGATAGAGAAGACAGAGAGAGAGAGAGACAGAGAGAGAGAGGAGAGAGAGAGAGGCAGAGAGAAGAGAGAAAGGAGGCGGGAGAGAAAGAGAGGGAGAGAGAGGGGAAGAGATGGAGAAACAGAGAGAGAGAGAGAGAGAGAGAATGGCATCTTAGAGGTCCAAGTAAGGTGCCCAGGGGCACACAGCCAGGAAGAGTTAGCCATGAGGTCCCCGGCTCATTCTCTCTGATGAAGAGAGACAGCGAGTGTCTTGTGTTCATATCCTTCAGGCCTCTCTGCTCCAAGATGTTCTATCAGATCAGTCTACCTCCTTAGAAACCATTTCCCTCCAAGCCTCATGGGATTTTCCAGCAGATGAAAGGCCTTGCACTCCTCCCTCCATCTCCCCACCACTGGGGTGGGGGGCGAGGGAGGGCCATCCCGAGGCAGGGGGCTCACCTGATGTCGAAGGTGGAGCCCAGGAAGGAGGCCCGCTTGGACTCAGCAGCCGCGGCCGTGTAAGGCAGCTGGGGGGCTGGGTCATTCCAGTACGTGTCCTTTTCCAGGACTGGCAGGTCTTGGTGCATGTCATCCACAGCCAGAAGAGATACCTATGGGCGGGGAGGGGGAGAAGGAGAGAGAAAGAGGAAAGGGACTGAGCTGGGGAGCCCCAGGCCGTCCCCTGAAGTGCAGCTCTTGGGGTCAGTCACACTCTCCTTTTCTCCCCTCTGCCTGAATCTGACTGAAATTCAGCTGACAGTGAATGAACTTGATGAAGGAAGGGCAGGCTGCCATGGGGAAAGCCAGCTTCATCACATACTTCAGCCAGGCTGGCTCCTCTCCACTCCACCCCCCATCTTGGGTTTTTTGGCCTCCAGCCCTTGGCTGACACTGTTCCCTAGAACTGGAATGGCCTCCCTCCCCCTTTTGCCTTCCTTTAAATACCCACCTCAAATGCTACCCCCCCAGCTGGGCTTTCCCCATTTCCCCATCAGTAATATGCTCAGACCTCTCCCACAGGTCTATTCTCCTGCATTAAAGCCTCTAGTATGGAATATGTGTTACAACATCTCTTTTGGGCTTGTTGGATTATAAAATCCCTGAGGGCAGGGAGCCACACCCTTGTTAAATGTTGTAGCACCCTGGGCTGGAGGCACAGGGCTTGGCACGCAGTAGCTGTTTAATCAAAGTGTGTTGAATATGTAAATGAATGAATGGAATGTTTGTGAACAGGGAGGTCCCCTGGAGAAGAGGTCTGGCTTTCCCCGTTTAGGGGTTGTTTGTATGTATATGAGCCTCAGGTTTTTTGTTTTCTGTGTTTTGTTTTTAAATCCAAGCCTCCTTGACTCTTAGCACAGTAGCAGGCATATAGTACTTGATTAATAACTCTTAGTTGACTGACTGCTAGTTGACCTGCTTTAAGTCTGATCTCGTCATCCCCTCACTCAATAAATTCCCTTGATTCCCTAGTAGTGCTTAATATATGCCTTTAACAGGAGCTAGGTGGCAGGACTTGGAGTCAGGAAGCCCTAAGTTCAAATACAACTTCAGACACCTACTAGCTGTGTGACCCTGGGCAAGTCACTTAACCTCTGCCTGCCTCAGTTTCCTCATCTGTAAAATTTGGAGAGTTACAGCCCCTCCTGCATAAAGTCGTTGTGCTTTTTGAAGGCTAGCTAGCTGGTTTTTAGCTGACTGGTGACATGGGCTTGTTATGGAGAGCAGAAAAGTGAATGTGTCTGAGAACATTTTTATAAACCAGAAGTCAGCCACATGGGATGTATTTTTGTAACTCGCACTGGTATCTTGTCTCCTGTTGGACCAGAAGTTCCAGGGGATAAGGACTGTGTCATATCTAAATTCTTCTATGTCCCCACCAGCCAGCACAAGGTTGTTGCTTTTTTTTTTTTCTGTCTCAGTGCCCAGAATGGAGCAGGCCCACCACAGCAGCTCAGTACTAGCTGACCCCGTCATTCCTGTACCTGTAAGTTCCGGTCAATCAGCCAGTTGACCTCAAAGTCATCATCGTCCTCTCCAAAAGGGTTAATGAGCTGCTCAGCCACCTGGTAGAGGGAGAGGGGAGAGAGAGCAACGAACTGGTTCGGAAAACTCACGTCCTCAACCTTGTGGATTGATAGGACAGGCTCAGACCTCCAGGAAAGCTGCCGCTGAGGCCCCAGTGTCAGGCAGGCACAACTTCTGCCAGGCTGGACCCAATCCGGAGGTCACCGCCATATTGAGCGCTCGCTGACGCCTTCCTCTGTCCAAGCCCCTCCAAGTGTCTCAGTCTGGTGCTCAGCCTCCACCCCCCAGTATGGCATTACATGCCAGCCCAGATCCTTTCTGCCTCCAATCCTCCTCCGAGGCCCAGCTCAAGTTGAGCATCTTAGAACAGAAATCTTCAGTGATGGGAGGGGCCTTAGAACATAAAACGCCAGGTGGACATAGAACGTTAGAGCTGGAAGAAACCTAAGAATTTGGAACAGAGAAGATCTTATCTGAGAGGGGCCTTAGAACAGAGAACCTCATCATTGGAACAGAGAATGTCAGATCTGAGAGGATCCTGACTTTAAAAACAAAGAGAATGTCAAGGAGAAGCTAGGTAGCTCAGTGGATAAAGCAACCATCCCTGGACTCAGTAGGACCTGAGTTCCAATCCCAGCCTCAAATACTTACTAGCTGTGTGACCCTGGGCAAGTCACTTAACCCTGATTGCCTCTAAGAAAAAAAAAAGGAACGTTAGAGCTTAGAACATAGCTCACAGAACATCAGGGCTAGGAGGGAGCTTAGAACACAGAACTTAGAATGGCTGAGATGGCAGGAAGCTCAGAGACGGTCTAGTCCAATCCAGTCATTTTATAGAAAAGGACGTAAGAGACTAGAACATTCCTTCTGGCGATCACCATTGTTGCCGTCACTTAACCCCTGTTAGCCTTCTTTCTTCCGGGTCCCCATTCCTCCCCCTCCCCCACCGTCCCCTCCCCACGCTGCCCAGCTCCTGGCCACTGGCCACTGGCACAACCGGACGGCATCCACTGGCGCAGGACGGCCCCGAGGCTCACCTTTAACCAGCCAGCGTAGAAGAAGAACTGGAGAAGAGTGAAGATGGGTATGAAAAGGTCGAGCTCGTGGCCCGGGTAGGACTTAGCTGGATCCAGGAACTGCCGCCCTATCAGACAGGCCAGAAGGAAGCTATAGACGGCGACGGTGACCACCTGGGTTATGAGGTGGAGAAGGCCGTGAGTCACCCCACACTGAAGAGGGGGCTCCTTCCCTCCCATGCCTCCTGCCAAGACAAGCGGAGACATCGACGGGCTGATGGCCTCCCCGCATCGGGCCGGCTTCTCCACCAGCCGAGCCTGCTGACGGAACTAGGCCCAAGAGTCTCAGCATCTCAAGATCATGGCAGCCTAGAACCTCAGAACTGAAAGCTGACGAGTCCAGAGGTCCTCCCCGTGCAGGGACCCCACCCCAGCTTCCCGCTCAGCCTCCCCATTTCAGGGAACGAGGGTGCTAGGGCTCTAGGATTCTCTGCTTCTGAGCAGAGCTGGAAGGGAGGGACCTTAGAACACAGCGCATCAAGGCTGGAAGGAGCCTTAGAACCTTGGACGCTGTAGAATTTGTCAGAATTTCATGCTTGACCCTTCTCGGCCAGAGAGGCCAGAGTCTCTCCCTCTCTGTGTTAGAGGAAATGGAATCATAACGCAGCCACAAGACAGATGGGGAAGCTCAGAGCTCCGAGCGTCCTCAGGGGCCCTGTGGTTCAACCCTGCCTGGACAGGAATATTCTCGAAAGCCACTAGGTGGGCAGGAAGGCCCAAGTCCAAATTCTTCTTCAGACCTTTGATAACTGTGGGGGCCCCAGGGCATGCTGAACTCTCTCTGCCTGCAAATTGGGGCACACGTCAGCTTCTCAAGGTTGTGAGGATCAAGCAAGATGCTATATGCAGTGAGCCCTGGAGACGTTAATGATTATTATCAAGCATTCCCGACAAGTGGTCATCCAGTGTCCACCCAAAGACCTCCAGTCGTGGGGAGCTCACGGCCAGCCAAGTTCACATTTAGGCAAATCTCACCCCCAGGAAGTTTTCCCCTTATGTTAATCTGTGTCCCTGCACGTTCCCACTTGGGGAACGTACAAGACACAAGGGACAGGTGTGGCTAACATCACAGATCACAGCCCTCTTGCTCTAGAAGGCTATCTACTTCCCAGAGGCTGTTGACTGGGGGCCATGAATTAAAAAAAAAAAATTTTTTTGTAAATCACTGTATTTCAACACAATTGCTTTCCTTTGTAATCCCATGTATTTTATTTTTACGCCCTTAAAAAACGAGTCTGTAGGCTTCCCTAGACTGCCTGCCCATGCCGCCTAGGACAAGAGGAAGACTGAGCCCCTCAGGTGGCATCTCTGCTGGTGCAGGGCCCAGAACTCCTGTGCCTCCCAGAATCCTGCGTCATCCTGTCCCTCCCCTGGGTCTGGTTTGCTCACCTGTGTGTAGACCAGAGGCACACTGATCCAGTCATAGCCGTAGAGGGCACCACACTGAGAGCGTAAGGTGTTCAGTTCCTGGAGAAGAACGGAGGGGGACAGGTAGGAGACCGTCACGTGTGAGCCCTCCTCGCTCCTCCTGACCCGCACGTCCCACCCTCACTGCAACTCAGCACTCTTGTTTGGGAACCGGCCATCTCTTGTGGCTGGCGACAAGGTGGCAGAGAGAGACACAGTCAGGTGTGACGGGGAGAGCCCTGGGATCTGAGGACCATGATCTCAGAGCTAAAAATGACCTCAGAACACAGAACATCAAAGTCAAGTCTAACCCTCCTCACTTTACAGTCAGAGAAACTGAGGCCAAGGGAGAAAGTGACTCGTTCAAGGTCAGAGCGACTGCAACACTCATCTTTTGAGTCCTTTGACCCTAAACCCAGAACTTTTTCTGTCTAATTTGCTTCCTTTTCCTTATGCCTTTGGACAAGTTATTTCAAAACCTTTAAGCCTCAGTTTCTCCATTCTGTAAAATCAAGATCACATCATTGGACTAGCCGTTTCACAGGGTTGTTGTGAGGAAAGTGTTTGCAAACACTTTGTAAACAAAGAAAATGAGAGCTCTTATCTGCTCCTGGGGACAGTGCGCCAGTCAGGGCCACTGTCCCACGTGGTGCCTCGGTGGTGCTACATGGAGGCTTAGGTAGTGACTGGTGGATAGGAAAAAAGTCTAGCCCAAGGTGGTCTTCAAGGGGCCTGACCTCACAAATCTTATGCTGCCTCTTACACTCATCCACCACTAATGGGATGACACCTAACCCTCCTCTGATCTCTCCCCTCTCCACCCCCTCCCCCATCCTAAGCCTCAAGGACTCCCCCCGAGCTCACATTCAGGATCCCCTGGAGAACAACGCTGTCCCTGATCTGGCCCTCCCTTCTGGCTTTGGCGGCCAGGTTGGCGAACCACACACACGGAACCCAGAATTTGTTGTGGGGAGAGTTGAGGCTCTCAAATCGTTTGTGCTCCTCAGGGGTCATGAGGCCTGGGGACAGCAGGAGAGAGAATGTCAGGGATGGGCAGATGGGAAGGGGCAGAGAGAGGGACCCACAGAAAGGGGGACAGAGACACAGAAACGATGGCAAAACAACACAGATCTAGCCAGGGCTAGCTGAATGGGTCAACAGGGATCAGCTCCTTTCTGTGTTGACTTGGGGCAATCAAAGGTTAGGTGGGAAGATTGCCAGATTTGGAGTCAGAAGTTATTCGGTTGTTTCAGTCATGGCTGACTCTTTCTGATCCCATTTGGGGTTTTCTTGGCAAAGTTACTGCAGTGATTTGGCATTCCCTTCTCCAGCTCATTTTATAGATGAGGAAACTGAGGCCCAAGAGAGTTAAATGACTTGCCCTAGTCTCCTAGGTAAGCAAATGACAGGGCAAGGATTTGAACCAGAGCTTCTGACTTAAGGCAGCTAGGTGGTGTAGTGGATAGAGTGCTGGGCCTGGAGTCAGGAAGACTCATCTTCCTGGGTTCAAATCTGGCCTCTGACACTTAATAGCTGTGTGACCTTATGCAAGTCACTTAACTCTGCCTCAGTTTCCTCATTTATAAAACAAGGAGGCTAGACTAGGTGACTTCTGAGGTCATGTGCTATACTAAATCTCTAAGTCTCAGTGGACCAGTTACATTTATTCTGCCTAATGCCCTGGGCTGTTAGAAGGAAAGCGCTTTGTAAACCTCCAAGAGCCCCCCCAAACATGGATTGTTGTTATTGTGATGGTTATTGTCTAGTCAGTGTGGTGTGTATAGTCGATATTCAGCTTTAGAATCAGAAAGACCAGGGTTCAAGTCCCTTAACTTCTCAGTACCCCAGGCAGCTGTCTAAGATGATAAATTACAGAGCAGGGACCAATTTGCCCTGAGGGTGGATGTTGACTAACTGAGTATTACAAGCACAAATCATTCTCTTCCTAAATGTATCCAAATTGTTACTAACCAGACCTCCCAGAGTAGGAGTGAAGCTGCTGCTCTGTCAGCAACCCTCAGGCCCAGAGTAGGAAGGTTAATGCTAGTGGGCGTTTGTCAGCACTCAGTTTTTGTTTTGTCTGACTCCTTCTCTCCACTACACCCCATACCCCCACACCCATGCCCACGTGAATGGTGGAAAGGGCCAGGAGATCTGAACTCAAGGAGGCCGCCATCCTGGCTCTGGTGATGGTGGTGGGAGTTAGTACAAAGAACATGGCCTGGATTTTGGAGGAAGGGGACTTCATGTCTCATCCCGTCTTTGCAGCTAGGTGACCTTGGACAAGTTATACCTCCTCTTTGGGCCTCAGTGAGGAGGGCTGAACTGAGTGCTACATTTCTGGGGTCTTCCTAGCCCAGCTAAAATTCCATGGAATCCATAGTCTAGGCTCCACCATCAACTTGCTCTGAGGCTTTGGGCAAGTCACTCTCTGGGTCTTTTTTGGAGAGCTAGGGGCCTCTTGAGATTCATGACCTCTTCTGGTTGGGGTTCCAGTCTAGCCAAGAAGCCTGACCTAGCAACAAGGTGGTGTAATGGGTAGATCAATGGGCCTGGAGTCAGGAAGACCCGAGTTCAAATCTAGCCTCAGATACTTGCTAGCTGTGTGACCCTGGCAAGTTCTTTACCCACTTTCTGCCTCAGGTTCCTCATCTGTAAAATGAGGATAGTTAATAAAATAAATAATAAAAACCTACTTCCCAGGGTTGTTGTGAGGATGAAATGAGCTAATATTTGTAAAACACTTTGCAAACTTTAAAGTGCCATACAAATGTTTGTTGCTATTATTGTAGAGATGGGGCCCAGGCCTGAACCCCAAGCCAGTGGGGGGGTTGTCCAGCCCCCAGGGGGCCGGGGTACCCCACAGTGCCCCTTCCCATCAGCCCTGCCCACTTACCAGCCTGCACCAGGTGTTGGGTGCTGGGGAAGCGCTTGTAGACCGCGGTGCTGACAGAGCGCAGGATAAGGACGGTGCACAGGTGGGCGTAGCGCATCAGGGTGCGGCGAAGCAGCCGGCCTTGCTCATCCTCACCTTCCACGTTGGCCGAGACCAGGTTCATGAGCCGGTCAGGCCAGGGGATGCTCTGGTATTGGCTCCACCAGCGGGATACAACAAGGGTGACGTAGAAACCTGGGCCGGGGAGAGACGAAGGAGGAACTGAGACCCCGAGGTCATTCAGTCACTCCATCAGCCAACAAGCTGGGAATGAGACAATGTTCTGGGTTCTGGGCCTAGCAAGACGAAGAACGAATCAAGGAGCTCACAGTCCACTGGGGCCAACACCATCAACACACATATGCATAATCACGGTAAATTTAGAGACTAAATCCCAGGTAGTTAATCACAAGGTAGTTTTGGGGTAGAGGGCACGGAGGATCAGGAAAGGCTCTGTGCAGAGTGGGAACTTGAGTTCTACCTGAAGGAAGGGGGGGGGGAGAGAGAGAGAGAGAGAGAGAGAGAGAGAGAGAGAGAGAGAGAGAGAGAGAGAGAGAGAGAGAGAGAGAGA
>NW_020953709.1:864424-906801 GCF_900497805.2 Vombatus ursinus
AGAGAGAGAGAGAGAGAGAGAGAGAGAGAGAGAGAGAGAGAGAGAAACAGAGACAGAGAGACAGAGAGACAGAAAGAGAGGAGGGAGGGAGGGAGAGACAGAGATAGAGAGAGAGAGACAGAGAAAGAGTGAGAGAGAAAGAGAGACAGAGAGAGAGACACACAGAGAGAGAGAGAGACAGAGAGGAGGGAGGGAGGGAGAGAGAGTGAGAGTGTGAGAGAGAGACAGGGAGGACGGAGGGAGGGAGATAGAGAGAGACAGAGAGAGAGGAGGGAGGGAGAGAGAGAGAGAGGAGGGAGGGGGAGAGAGAGTGAGAGAGAAACAGAGACAGAGAGAAAGACACACAGAAAGAGAGACAGAGAGAGGAGGGAGGGAGGGAGGGAGGGAGAGAGAGACAGAGACAGAGAGAGAGAGAGAGACAGAGACAGAGAGAGAGAGAATTCCAGGCATGGGGACCCACCAGTACAAAGCCATGGAGGTATGGAGATGAGAGATGGAGAGGAGGCCAGTGTGCCTATATAAAATACTGTGGGAGGGAGGACACTTTCCAGTGAGCTTGGAAAAGTAGGTGGGGGCCAAGTTATAAGAAGTTTAAAAAGCCAAATGGAGGAGTTTGTATCTGCTCACAGAGGCAAGAGGAAGTAATAGGAATTTATGGAGGGGGTGTGCACATAATTAGGTGGATACTTAAGGGAAATCACTTTGGCAACTTTGGGAAGTTTGGGGCGAGGTGAGGCTGAAGGCAGGGAGGCTAATTAGGAGGCTCTACTCTAGGTGAGAAGTAGCAGGAGCCTGAATCAAGATGGTGGCCATATGAAGCGGATGTGAGAGTTGTAGAGAGGGGAAGGGCAATGTTGGTGAAGGAGGGGATCTGCAGGGTGGGCAATCCAGGATAATGCCAAGGGGAGCAGCCTAGGAGCTGGAGGCCAGCCCAGCAATATCCTTGGGGTCGGAAAGCTGCCCTAATGGGCTGGAGTCAGTGGGGGTGGGAGCCAGGGATGGGAAGGGACCATGGGATAGACGTGGATCAGAGGATTATAGGACTCTAGGATTCAGAGCTCGAGGAACCTTCAAGAGCCTGACTGTAAACAGGCAGGGAAGCTCAGAAAGGAGAAATAACCTGCCCAAGATGAGTTTGAGGCAAGAGCCAGGATTTGAACCCCAGTGTTCTGACTCCAAAGTCACTGCTCTTTTCACTCAGGGCCGGGGATTGGTGACCATCTGTCTCTCTGGGTTTTGACCCTAGAGGTGGGGATGGGGATTAAACCCCAGGACATATCTCAAACTCCTTTCGCTGTCATCTTCACTTACCCCGTGACCTCAGGAAAGACGGAGCCAGTACTGTGCCTCAGTTTCCCCCTTCTCTGTAGTGGAAAGAATCAGCCCTGCATCAGTACCCAAGGGATTAGGGGAGTGTGAATAAGTACATAGCTTTCCAGGGCCAAGGGGGTCCTGGAAGGTTCATTTTGCTGCTGATTCCTCTAGGTAGAGGATGCTTCTACTACCCTGGAAAGACCCTTCTCTAAAATCACCTGAGAAAGAGCTTTCACCACCTGCCCCTCTACCCTGTCTAACCACAGTCCTTCTGGTTACAATTTTAGCCTCTTCCCTATTTCAATCACTCAGCAAGGATTTATTAACCTCCTTTTATGTGCTGGACGGTGTTAGTCAAAAGTGAAACTGTCCTTGTCTGCCCTCAAGGAGCAAAAATTCTAATAGGTGCAAACCAAAAAGGCATTGTAGAATTCAATTTAATTCAGCAAAGATATAAGGACCTGGGGATAGAAAGAAAAAGGTAAAATTGCTCTTGCCTTCAGGGAACTCACATTCTACTGGGAAAAAAAAAATCACAAGACCCAGCTAAGTAAATACAAGTTTCTTTGGGGGTGGGGAATCAGGAAAAGCAGTTAGCGATGTAGTGGAAAAAGCTCTGGGCTTGGTGTCAGGAAGACCTGAGTTCAAATCCAGTCTCAGTCACTTATTAGCTGTGCATCCCCTGGGCAGGTCACTTCACCTCTGTTTGCCTCAGTCTCCTCAACCGTAAAAAGAGAAAAATAACAGCACCTACCTTGCAAGATTGTTGTGAATCTCAACATAATTTTTGTAAAAAGCACTTGGTACATAGTAGGCACTATATAAATGCTTATTCCTTTCCTTTATTGCCCATAAGAGTGAGGTGAGCCTTGAATGAAGCTAAAGATTCTAGGAGGCAGATGTGAGGAGGAAGGGCATTCATGGTATGGGTCACAGTCTATGCAAAGGCATGGGGATGACATTTCAAGGAGAGAGGAAAAGTTATCAAACCAGTTTGCTTGGAACGTAGAGTGCAAGAGAGTAATATGGAGTAAGTCTGGAAGGAGAGGTGGGAGCCAGATTGGGGAGAGCTTTAAATGCCTAGATGAAGAATTGTATTTTGCCCTAGGGACGATAGGGAGCCCATGAGGATTCTAGAGCAGGGTGTGACTGGGGTCAGAAATGTGCTTTAGGAAGACTTTTGGCAGCTGTGTGGGGGATGGATTGGAGAGGGGGAGGACCAGAAGTAGAAAACCAATTGGGATGCTGTAGGAGAGGGGGTCTGAACTAAGGGGGTCCCCACGTGAGCAGGGAGAAGAATATTGCTCATCCTTCGTTTCGTTTCTGAAGGGTTCTGATGACATCACGGAGGGAGAATTGAGGAGCCTTGGCAGATGAGTAGATATGGGGCCGAGCGGAGGTGAGGGAGAGGGAAGAGGTGACAGGGGCTTGAAGGTCCCATCACAGAATGTATGGAAGGTCAGAGGCGGGAGAACGTTCAAGGAGGGGGAGAAGATGATTGGTTCTGTTTTCAGTATGTTGAGTTTAAGGAGAAGATGGACAGCCAAGTGGCGCTATCTGGCAGGTGACTGCCGATGTGAGATAGGAGTGCAAGAAAGGAGGGGTGGATCTGGGAGTGCTTTGTAGAGAGATAAGAATTAAACTCATGGGAGTTGAGATCACCAAGAAAAAGAGGAAAGCAAGGTCCATAGATCCCCACAAGTGGCTTGTGGAGAGATTTCAAGGGGTCCATGAACATGGGCGGGAAAAAACCTTTTATTTTCAGTAACCTCTGACTGAAATTTGACATTTCTTTCAATTATGGAATTAAAAAAGAAAACATTTTAATTAAAATACAAATAAAATGTTATGAATTTCTTTTTCTGTGAATGGATTCGTAGGTTTAGCTAGACTACCCAAGGGATCCACGACGCAAAAAGAGGTTCAGACTCTCTGGGGGTGAGCCAGAAGAGGAGAGGGCTTGGGGGACGCCTGCAGCTAGTGGGTGTGGCGCGGCTACAGAGGAGGAGCAGGTAGAGAGAGGGGGAGACCCAAGAAGGAGCGGTATCAGGTAAGGTTGAAAGGAGACAGGGGACCGGAGGAGGGCTTGATAGACCATCAGGAGATGCAGAGAGGGCAGGTGGAATGAGGGCTGCAGAAAGCTCCTCAGATCTGGAAAGGAAGAGCCTCAGAGGCAGCAAACCCAACGGGGTTTGGGGTTTGGAAGCCAGATTCCAAGAGGCTGAGAAGTGAATGGGAGAGGAGAAAATGGAGACGAGTGTGACATAGTTCTTTCTAGGAGTTTGGCTGTGAAAAAGAGGAGCCGGTACTGGCTTGAGGGGAGGGAAGGCTTTTCTGAGACTAATGAAGGTCTGCCCGTGTGCAGAGCATCTGGGCTGGCAACTCTCCGACAGAAGAACCTGGGAAGAGTTTTGGAGAGACCTGGGAGCGGGGGTGGGGAACCTGCAGCCTTGAGGCTGCGTGTGGCCCTCTAGGTCCTCGAGTGCAGCCCTCTGACTGAATCCAAACTTCATGGACGAGATCCCCTTCACACAAGGATTTGTTCTGTAAAACTGGGACTCCCCACCCCTGCCTTGGGGCGTATGTAGATGTTCCGTAACTGGTTCTGGTCAGCTAACAGTGTATTGAAGAGAGGGCTGTGTGATTGGCTGTGGAGGAATTTTTTTTCGTTTTTTTAAATTAATTTATTTTAATTTATCAACAATTACTTCCATAAGCTTTTGAGTTTAAAATTTTTCTCCCCCTCCCCGAGCAGAGGAATTTTAAAAGGCCTGTCACCTCCAGCGGCTTGTTTTCATCCTCTTTAGACTTCATTCGCTCCTGGCTTCTGGTGAGAGACACTGCCAACCTCGGCAGCTGTGAAAGGTTGGGAGGGTGGGCCATGGGGATACAGGCTGGGTTGGGAGGGACCATTGGAACCACAGCCTAGCAGCCCCTGAAGCTTGGGTTCATCTACCAGTTGTACCACCTTTGAACGTGAGCTAGGTAAAAACCAACACTGGGTAGGAAGGGTGCTAAATTTGGAGTGTCTTCCCCCAGAGAAAGAGGTGATTTTAGGGAGAGGGGTTCCAAGGTGTTGAGGAAATGTTTGTATGTGTGTTCTGAAGTAAATGCCCCTCTACATGCTCCGGGTAATAAGAGGCTAAGTAGAATCAGGCTAGTTACTGGCCTCCAACAATGGTGGACACAGAGCCGGCGGGTACATGATGGCAGTAGGGAAAGCACCCCCCACCCCCGACCCTCTCAGAGTGCCTTAGAGCCTGCAGAGGCCAATGGAACTGCCTGGCCCTGTGAGAGAGGGGCCAGAACTCACATCCTACACGAGAACGGAGAAAGACCTGGGCCACCTTGTAGGCAGTGGGAAAGGGCCTCTGGATGAGGAAAGATGGAAGATGGGGATGAGGGACAAAGTTCCAGGAGGAAGTGAGAGGTTCACAAGCCCCAGGCACTGCCCTTCCAGCCCCAGTCCTGCCCATTCTGCCCATTAGTAGCCCCGGCCCTGGCTCAGGAAAGGGGGTTCTGGGGGGAGGGTAGGAGACGCCTTCAGGACTTACCCAACACAAAGGACACAGGGATGAGCTGGGCATACTTATCACAGTACAGGGCCAGCTTCTCAAATAGCAGCCTCTGGCTCTCACTGAGGATCAATCTGAGAAGACAGGGAGAGAGGGAGGAGGTCACAGGAAGCATGACAATGAGAATGAGCAGACTGGCACTAGAAGATTAGGAAGATCTGGGTTCTAGTCCTGCCTCAGACACTAGCTGCATAACCTTGGGCAAATCAGTCAACTAGCATTTCTTTCTTTTGGGGGGAGCTAGGCAATGGGATTAAATGACTTGCCCAGGGTCACACAGATAGTAAGCGGTCAAGTATCTGAGGCCGGATTTGAACTCAGGTCCCCGACTCTGGGGTCGGTGCTCTATCCACTGGGCCACCTAGCTGCCCCGGAACTAGCATTTCTTAAAGACCTGTTTTTATGTGCCAGGCACTGTGCTAAGTGGTGAAGAGGTTCCCTGCTCTCAGGGAGCTCACAGTCTAAGGAGGGAGACAGCATGCAAACAAATTATAGACAGGAGGAATTGGAGATGATCAGTGGGGGAGGGGGAATCAACAGAATGGAGAGGGATCAGGACAGACTTCTTGTAACTCAAGCGTTGCTGACCCACAGGAAACACCCATCAGAAATTGCCGACAAAAGCCAGTCAACATCCTTCCTCTTCCCTGGGCTAGAGGAGTCAGCAGACCCCTCCTAGCTCTGAGCTTCCAAGGCCCCGTATGCAACCATGGCTTCCCAGGGGCTGGGCTGGAAGGCTCCTCCCAGCTCTGACATTCTAGGTCCTAGGTTCTAAGGTTTCTCCAAACCCTGACATTCTGTATTCTGTGTTCTAAAATGCTTTCCAGTTCTGAGATTCTGCATTCCCAGGTCCTTTCTAGCCTTGACTTTCTATGATCAAAGGTTCCTTCCAGCTCTGTTGTTCTATGTTCTTAGATTTCTTTTAGTTGACATTCTAGGTCTTAGGTTCTAAGGTTTCTCCAAGGCCTGACATTCTATGTTCTCTGTTCTAAAATCCTTTCCAGTTCTGAGATTCTTTATTCCCAGGTCCTTTCTAGCCTCGACTTTCTATGATCAAAGGTTCCTTCCAGCTCTGGTGTTCTATGTTCTTAGATTTCTTCTAGTTGACATTCTAGGTCCTAGATTCTAAGGTTTCTCCAAGGCCTGACATTCTATATTCTCTGTTCTAAAATCCTTTCCAGTTCTGAGATTCTTTATTCCCAGGTCCTTTCTAGCCTTGACTTTCTATGAACAAAGGTTCCTTCCAGCTCTGATGTTCTATGTTTTTAGATTTCTTCTAGTTGACATTCCAGGTTCTAGGTTTCTCCCAGCTCTGACATTCTCGGTTCCCTATTCTAAGATCCCTCCCAGTCCAGACATTCTCAGTCCTCAGGTCTCTCTCCCAGCTCTGACCTGCCCTCCTTCAGACTCACCTGTAAATCATGCTGATGGTGAAGTAGCAGAGAATGAAGATGGAGAATTCGCAGTAGAGAAGCTTGTAGATGCTGCCCCGCCACTGAAGCAGGAGCCTGGAGAAGGTGCCCAGGTGGACGTTCGCCACCCGGTTGGTGTAGGTGACGGTCATGAAGCTCCTGGGGGGAGGAGAAGCCGAGGTGTGGGACACGGGGCAGCAGCAGCAGACGGGGCCAGAGAAACAGGGCAGGGGGCGGAATGACCAGGAGTGGAGCACAGATGAGTGACCTTTGGCTGTGTTTCCCCAAGAACTGGGGGAATGTAGCCAGGCACTTGTTACCGAGGCTGTCCCCAAGGCTGGCAGGATCCTATGCCTCCCATTACATTCCTCTGGGGAATGTAATGGGAGGCATAGGATCCTTCCACTCCTGAGGCCGGGAGTTTTCCTGTCCTCTGTCTCTTTCTCTCCTGGTTGGGGAAACTCTTTGAATTAAGAGCTTCTGCTGCATGTCCCCTGCCCTGACACGTGTCACTCCAAAGCCCCTTCTTTCTAAAGCTTAACAGATCAAATGAACCCAAGGATACGTGTTGCATGTGTTACGCTACAGGCATGTGCGTGTGGCCAGGTGTGTCCATGTATGTAACATGCTCATGCATATATGCACATAGCATGTTGGGAGTACACTCACAGGTGTCCACATATCTTTACTGGCCAAGCCCTGCAGTGTCCACACGGCTCCCAAGGCACCCCTTTATTCCCAGAAAACAACTCCCACTCTCTCCCCCCATACTCACAGGTGGGACGTCCACGTTCTGCCAGTGCCCGGGAGTGTTTGGCTGCTCAGTGCCCTGATCAACACCCCAAGGAACCGGCTGCTATTGCCCCCCCAACCCCTCATCTCCACTCCCCAAGGAGGGGGCTGAGTCGTGACCATCCCCGGCTGGGCTGGGCCCCCCTGCCAGCTCCGGTCACTTGATTCTATAATCCCCATTCCTCCCACAAAGGAGGCTCTTGTCTCTGCCCGGCTCTCTGTCTAATCTTCCAGCTAAAGCCTGCTTGGTTCCCTGCTCCTCAACCCCACCTCCACTCATACCCCTTCCCTGGGGCGGGGGCCCCCTCTAATTCTTTCCTGCTCCCCTCCTGCCCACGTGGCCGGAGTGATGCCCCACACACTTTAATCAGGGCAGGAAGGATCAGTGCCCAGACCCACCTCCCCTGATGTTCCTAGCCTTCTTCCCGTGGTAGGGGGAGGATGAGGAGGAGGGAGTGAAGAAGGCAGTGTGTGTGGGGATGGGGAGGTGGGGTGTAGCCAGGAGGACCCATGAATCCCAGCTTAGATGTCCCAGGATGGCCTTTCTGGGGAGTACTTCTCTTAGCAAAGCTATCAGCCAGGAGACGTGGATGAGATGGAGGAATGAATGAATGAATGAATGAATGAATGAATGAACATTTAAGAAGCATTTTCTATGAGCTAAGCACTAGAGGACAAGGAGGGGGAGGAGGAGGAAGAGGAGGAAGGGAAGCTGGCAATTGCTATTGGTTTGGCCTGAGGTGGGCAAGGCTGCTAACATTTGGTGCAACTGAAATCACTGTGTCTGAAGTCAAGAATCTGGGTTCAAATCCTGCCTCTGATACTGACTACCTACGTGACGTTGGACAAGTCACTTATCCTTCATGAGACTTGGGAATTAGACTAGCTGGGCCCTGAGAAGCCTCTTCCTGCCCTAAATCTCTGATCCTGCCACTTTCATCTAAGAAGTCCCTGAAAGTCTCAGAGGACCCCTCCCTCCCAGACCCGGCGGCTGTGGATGAGATGTACGAGACCAGATCTCCCCCGCCATACACGGCCGGCCGCAGCTGCTGCATCCAAGCGGGCCTCCTTCCTGCTCGGAAGCTCTGTATTTCTATCGACCTCCCTGGATATACAGAGCAGTAGGAGGCCTAATACCAGTGCAGCCCAGGGCCCAGGGCACTCTCCCACCCTCCACTCCCTCTGGAGGTTGGATCCCCAAGGCGTAGCGAACTCTTTTCTTCCTTCAGAGTTCTAGAGGACCTCGAGGCGCCGAGAAGTGGTTTTCTAATGCTCCGGAGCCCCCATCAGTGTGTTACCCTCGGTTATCAGGTTGATATCAATCAGGCAGCCAAGCTTAATTAGCTTTTAGGGGCAGCTGGGTGGTACAGGGGATAGAGCTCTGGCCTTGGAGTCAGGAGGACCTGAGTTCAAGTCTGACCTCAGACACTTGACATTTACTAGCTGTGTGACGCTGGGCAAGTCACTGAACCCCAATTGCCTAAGCCAAAAAAAAAAAAGAAATGGAATAGCAAGTTATACATAGTGGATTGGTAGTTTCATGTGCAATCTTTTTTTTTTTAATTAGCATTATATTATGTTATGGAAATGCTTGTTTTATTCAATAAGTTAAAAATAAAATATATAAAAATTTAAAGAGACTAAAAATGGTTATTTATTAAGTTGCTAGAGTAAGAACAGTTGGTATAAAACATCTCTTCAAACTGAGGGAACGCTCTCCCCCAAGAACATCCCTCTTACATCGGTGCTGGCCTCTCTGCTCTGGCTTTGTCCTTCCCTCCCTCCTCAGAGGGGGTGTGGTCCTTCTACAAGGCACAGTTAGAGAGGAATACACCCAGACCCAGCAAGGAGCCCCCCCCCCCCCAGCCCCGTCCTTTCTCTGTGACTGCCAGAAGTCAGTGGGCAAGGACTTCTTTCTAGACTGTGACTTGGAGCCTGAAGCCCTTCCTCTTCCTCTGGCGGCACCAGTCCAGTTACGGAGGGCCCTTTGTCTGGTGCGGGAGATAAGCTTTGCTCAGGAATCTTTATCTTCTCCGCTGGGTTCCCTAAAGTCAGCCTTGAATAGCTCACGTCTTCCTCTTCTGATTTCCTGAGAAATCTGGTTTCTCTTCCTCGTTCTGTTCTGAGCTTCCGTCCAGGCCAGCTGGTGGGTCTGCTTTCTACCATCCTTCAGAAGCTTCTCTGTTTGCTGTTCCAGGCATGAGGAGGACATGAGAAAGAGCAGCCATGCTCAATATTCCTGGGCACACGATGGATGGAGGGATGGAGAGACGGGAAGGATTCACAGATTCCACAGCATCCCGGCTCCACATGAGGCATAGGGTTTTTGGGATAGCGCCAAGGCAGGAATTTATTTTGTTTCACTAGTCATAGTTATTACAAGAATTTTGTTTTTCTTTTTTCTTTTTCAATGGTGAGGGGGTATGAGGTGGGGGAGCTGATTTTTACTGCTGGAAAAAAATTCATTTTAAAAAGCATCAGAATCTGGGAGTTGGAAGGGGTCTCATAAACCGCATCAGCTCACGTTAAGGTTTACAAAGCCCTTTACATACATTATTTTATCTGTTCACAATAACCCTATAAGGTAGGCTTCTATTTTACAAATGAAGAAACTGAGGCTCAGGAAGATGATTAAGGAACTTGCCCATCATCCCTTGGAAGTATCTAAGGCTAAATTTGTGTCCGCTTTGTCTGACTCCAAGTCCAGTGGTCTATTTATTATGTAATATTCCCTCTCATCATCTCGGATGGGAATCCTCTCTGCTGCGTCCTAGATAAGGGGTCATCTAAGTACCCAGGTACATGAGGGGATGCTCAATACCTCTTTCTGTAGATTAGCCCATTTTGGTGAGCTCTGTTAGGAGGTTTTCCCTAATATTGATCCTAAATCTACCTCCCTATTATTCCCCTCTCACTGGCTTCAGTTTTCCCTTCTGGGACCAAACCAGGAGGTCCAGTAGAGTCAGGAAGACCTGAGTTAAAATCTGGCCTCTGACCCTTACCAGCTGTGTGACTCTGAGCAAGTCACGCACATGCTGCCTGCCTCAGTTTCCTCATCCATAAAATGGGGATAATAGTAGCACCCGCCTCCTAATGTCATTGTGGGGTTATAATGACACAATATTTGTAAAGTGCTTTGCAAAACCATACATCACTAGATAAATGCTAGTTACTATTTATTATTAAACACAACAAGTCTAATCTCCTTTCTATGTGGAGGTCCTTCCAACATTTGAAAAAACTCTCACACTGTACCTCCCCCACCCCCACCCCCAAACTCCAAGCTTCTCTTCTACTCTGTCTATCCTTTATTGGTTTTACTCAAAGCTTACCTTCAATAAGGGGCTTCCCACAGAGTTAAAACGGCAGGTGGTGACTATGGAAGTTAATCCGGCCAATGATCCACTGCGTATGCACTTCAAGGAAGGCACAAGGTGATGGAGAATACCTTTCATGGAGACCCATTAGAGGAGGGAATTTCTTATAGATGGTAAAGTTCTCTAGATGCCTGTAAATCTGTCTTGTACATCTTTGCATATATTTGTTTGCATGTTGTCTTCTCCGTTAGATTTTAAGCTTCTTGAGGGCAGGGACTGTCTTTTGCCTCTTTTTGTATCCCCAGCACTTAACATAGTAGGCACTTAATTAATGTTTATTAAATGAATGAATAAATGAATGACATTTTTACTAAATGAATGAGTAAATGAATTAAATGAATGAATGCCCCTGTTTGCAGAGGAGATTCAGCTGATCACATTAAGCTTCGGAACACTCCTCATTAAAATCCATGGTCACTTGAAAAAACATCAACTTAGCCATCCAAACTGAAAAAAAAAGTGGATGAAAAATGCCTATTGCTCTGATAACAATGTGCAGCTGGCTGAGTAGCCCATTGAGAAAATCTACCAAGTACATTTATCCTAGACTTGAATTACCCATAGACAGGACAAAGAACTTACCAGAAGGAAACGAGCAAGCTGGATCACTGTTGGGAAGTCCTGTAGAATTTTTGACAGTCCCAAGCTCATCTCTACTCCAAAAGACTATGTTTTCAATATCAATATTCTTGGTGTCCTCCACAAAGTCTTACTCGGATGCCTCATCAAGATATGAAGGTGACTTTGGGGTCTTTCCATCAAAGGCTTGAGTACTGATTATTCTCTCAGCAATGTTAAATAACTATGAATCCTCAAATACAATACTCTTAGAAGAATCTATAATAACGGCTAATATTTAATAGCATCTTAAGATTTTAAAAACACTCTATGTATATATTACCTTATTTGATCCTCCCAACAACCCTGTGAGATATATTACTTATATCCCCATTTTATAGATGAAGAAACTGAATGAGGCAGAGAAAGGTTAAGTGACTTGTCCAAGGTCACACAATTAGTAAGTGTCAGAGCCTTGATCTTCTTCAAGTTCAGCACTCTGTTCACTATGCTATCTGGCAAAGACAACCCAAAAATCAATGTCAAAGAGTTCTTGGTAGGGTTCGAGGAAGATAGGAACTTTTATGCATTCTTGGTGGAGTGGTGAATTGGTGTATCATTCCAGAAAACAATTTGGAATTATGTGAGAAAAGTTACTAGATGGTTCATACCTGAGCCAGAGTGGTCCCATTGTGGCAACCCCACATGTGCCCCCAAGAAGGCCAAGGACAGAAAGAAAAGTCTCATAGACACAAATATGTATATATATATATATACATACATATATATATATATATGTATATCTCAGCACTTTTATGGTCACAAAAAAGATGGAAACAAAGTGAGTGCCCATTGATTGGGGAATGGTTGAATAAGTCATGGTACATGAGTGGGATGGAAGATTATCGAGTTGTAGGAAAAGACAATTATAGGAGATGCTGAGAAGCATGTGAATCTTTCAAGCAACTGATGCAGAGTGAAGTAAGTAGAATCGGGAAAGCCAGACATTGTAACTTTGATGATGGAAGTGAAAAGATCAATGAAACAAAGCATTATTGTAATGGCCCATGTTGGTTCTGGAGAAGAAACAAGGAAATGCACCTCCCTCTTTTGGCTGGAGAGGTGGGAGACTATGGGTGCAGAATAGTGAATACACCATCAGATGTGGTTATGGTAGAAGCTGGTTTTCTTTGTTATAAGGGGAGACTCACTTGGCTGTGGGCATGTGTGGCTGGGGCTGGAAAGGAGATACAGCTGGAAATGCTTGGGCTATAAGCGCAAAAGGATAGAAATAGGGATGGACCTGAGAATTCGTTGATATGTGGAACTCCTAGATGAGAGAACTCTTTCTACCAATGCAGATTACACTTTCTCTACAAGTGATCATTTCTGAGAATTGTGTGAGGCACTGAGAGGTTTAACAATTTGTTCGGGGTCACGCGGGTTGTATGTGTCAGGAGAGGGACAGCAGAAACAAAAGGCATTGCTAAAACTTTAAATTAAAAATAAAGTCACTTGTTGGGTCTGAGTTGAGGGCAGTGAATACCCAGAGTTCACCTTTGTGTGCAAGGTCATGTGAGACGCGTGGGGTGTTCAGGGAGGACCTCCCACCTCTGGTGGGAGGGCTGTTGAGCTCTTCTCAGGGCCTCTCGTCCACCTTTGGTGTCCACCTGTCGTCCAGCTCTCTCCTGTGGCTCCAAGAAGCTGTAGCAGGTGCAGTGGTGAAGATGGGCTAAACCAGGTTAAAGGTAATTGATGGACCTCAAACCCATTGGAGAGTTAGGGGCTGTCTACTTCCAGCACGTGCAGATTTCTCCCAGGGAATGGGTCCATGTGCACGATTTGTTTCAGCAGACATGAAAGCAGCAGAAGCAGGTGCTGTGGAGGGCTTAGAGTTTGGTCAGACACGGAAGACGCCAAGGCCATCCACTGCATCCGGGGCCATGGCCGGTCATCTTGAGTGGATTCTGATGACTCTGGAAGAGAGAGTGAGGCTGACGACTTTGCGCGGCTATGCCTCCCTTGAGTCCAATTTGTATGCAAGTCAAGTGGTCACCCTGTGATGTCATTAGTCTTCTCCCGAAATGAAGGACAAGCACGGACAACACAAAGTCTGTAAAAGAAATCTCTGCCAAAGCTCACCACAACACACGGTGATCTTGTATCTACTGTGAGATGCAGCATGGTGTAGCCCATGGAAGGCCCCCTCTAAGCCAGGAGGACCCAGGTTCAAGTTCTGATTCTGAGAAGTACCAACTGTGTGATCCTGGGCACGTTTCCTGTTCTTTCCCTGCTCCAGAAGTAGCAGAAAAGGAACCAGCCTGCATAAGTGGAGGGAATTTTCTCACTTAGGAGCTCTTATACCAATGACATCAATGACATTACTTCATCTCCCATTTTAGTCCCCTCCAAATGCACAAGGCGCCATTATCCTACGTGACAATGGTGGATCATCGGGAGACTGGGAGATTGACTGTAGACACCCAAGGTTGCCCTGAGAACCGCAGAATCTTTGAAGACCTTAAGGAATGCCTTAAAGGTGTAGATCCTTTACTAGGGAGGAGAGGACTGAGATGGGCCTCTATCAGCATCGGAGGGAGGACTGCCCTTACCAGGGAGTTCATAGATCTATTATAATGTGGCTTATGTGCGCATCCCTCCCTTTGCTGACCTTCACAAACCTTCAATGACTCCCCATTACTCATGAGATGAAGTCCAGACTCCTCACCCCGGCCTTCATTGACATTGGAGAGAAAGTCCAATGCAGGTGGAGTCTTCTTTAACAACACAGATAGGCAAGCAAAGCATTGAACCAGGCTGATGAAAGAAGGGTGGGGAGGGGGTGGCTCTGGGCCCAGGTCACCGCGTGGGACAATACTGCACTTGGTTCATGCATCAGTACCTTCTGATAAACTGTCGTCCCCTCTGTTTGACTCTTTGTGATGAGGTCTAGCTCTCTTGGAGGATGAGGGGATGTCGGGGAAATGGATGTGATGTGAAAACTAAACATATAAATAACATTTTCCTAAAATATAAAAACACACAGACAGAAATAAAATTAAAGTTAAAATAAAAGCATACATTACAGGATATACGCAAACTAGCAAAAAAGGAAAAAAGAAAGGAAGGAAGGGAGAAAGGAAGGAGGGAAGGAAGGCAGAAAGGAAGGAGGAAGGAAGGAAGGGAGGAAGAAAGAAAGGAAGGAAAGAAGGAAGAAGGAAGGAAGAAATGAAGGAATAAAAGAAGGAAGAAGGAAAGAAAGAAGGAACACATGGGATCACCCCTCTCTATCCCCAAAGTATTGGTTTTCAAAAGCCAGCCTTCCTCAGCTGGAAGGGCGCTCTGAAGTCAAGTCCAGGCTTTTCATTTTATAAATGGGGGTGGGGTTTGACCAGTGACCTCTGAGGCCCCTCCCTGCTCTAAATCTATGACCCCACAAATGGGCTGGGTTGCATTTGGGAATTTCGCAAAAGCTTTGCCCTGAATCAAAGGACCATCTTTTTGATCACTAACCATAGCCAAAACTAGGGCAAGGCAACTGGGGTTTGTTCCAGGCGTCAGATTTAGAGGGCACAGAAAACACTAGCAATATCAAAAGAGATAAAATGCATAGAGTGCTCTGCCAGCGTTAAAGCATTTCTAAGTTCCCTCAGTAGATACCAGCTCCCTTCCTCCCCCGGGGTCCTGAGGCCCAAGGAGTTTGGGAAACTCTGATTTAGATAGCCTCACGTCCCCTCTTCTCTCCATCAGGGTTCCAAGACGAGGGGAACTTGGAGAGGATTCTGGGCTACGGGTCCCTGCCTCTCCCGGAGTGGCCACTGGAGGGTGTCTCAGCCCCAGGGGGCCCTCCTGCTGGCCCTTGACCTTTATTTTTTTTTTCTGAGAAAAAGGTCCGTGCTGTGAGCATACCCTGAGCTCCTTTAAGATGGGTTGGGGAGAGTTAGGGGTAGGTGACACTATCATTGTGGGAAAGAGCTCTAGATAAAAATCAGGGGGCCAGCTGGGAAGTGTTGGGAAAGAGGCTGCCATGCCTCCCCCACCCCCTCTTTTTCTGAGGTGGAGGATGGGGCCCCACATCATCGCATATCATTTCAATTTTTTCAATGGATTGATTAGTTTTTACTGAATTTTTTTTCTTCTCTTCCTTTAGAAAAAAAAAATTCCTTGTTATAAGGGATAGCTCTTTGGAAGAGGGAAGGGGAGGGATATAGGGAAAATCCAGGTGATGTAAAAGCAAAAAAGATAATAGAAATCTATTTTCTTTTTTAAAAAAGTTATTTCTCTTCTCTGGGTCTCAGTTTCCCCATCTATAAACTGGGGACTAATTATAACTAGGGTGTGATATTTGAAGAGCACTTCTCTTAAAGTCAGGAGACTGGAGTTCATGTTCTGGGTCTGAGCCTTATGCCCTACATGACTCTGGGCAAGCCCCCTCATCTGTGGCATGCACCTCAGTGTCCCCATTTGTAAAATGGAGATGAGAAGTCTTGGACTGTTTCACTGATCTTTTGCTGACCTCGCCCTTCTGGACCTCTCTTCAGTCTTTGACACTGCTGACCACCCTCTCTGCTCCCTCCTTTCTGAGTTTCCATTCTCTGCTCTTGTTTGATTCTCCTCCTTCGCTCCGACTTGGTCCTCTTTGCTGGGTCTTCATCCCTAATTGTGGGTGTCTCTCTAAGGCTCTGTCCTAGGCTCCCTTCTCTTCTCTCTTCTCCCTCTCTGCTGGCAATCATATCAGAGGCGCGGGAGCTAGAACAGAAACCCTCTGAGGGCAGGGGCAGTTTTATTTTTGTCTCTACTGCCACAGCCCTGGCTCAGTGCATAAGAAATGCTTGTTGGAAATTGTAAGGAAAGCATTTTAAAGAGCTATAGGAATGTGAGCTTTTATTAACATTAAATGTTATTAATTACATTAATGAGTCTAATAACTTACTTTATTTTATAACATATGTGTTTCAAGGATCTATGATCTCATTAGCCTAGGCACTCACCTCATAAAGCCTGACCCTTCTGAGATTTAGTGGACAGTTCTATGAGAGTAATGAGTTGTACCTGAAAAATTTCTCTCTCTGGCCAACCTGGTGGTGAGAAAATTAACAGCATGAAATTAATTAAATAAATTAAATATAATAGCATTTTTATAATCATCTGTGTAGGGAACTCCTATGGTGGAAATTCTCTTTGTCAACACAGAATGACATGTTCCTAGGGAGTGGCCCTAGAGGATTGGGACTGACCCAGGCAGAGGCTAAAGGACTGTCCAAGGTCAACAAGCTACCATAAGGTCACAGACTTAAAAAACTAGGGATCTTAAAGGTCATGTAGACCAACTTCTTCATTTCAAAGATGAGCCTTCTTACAGCTCTGCAAGATCAAAGTTACAGGTCACAGATGGTGAGACTTGAACCAAAGGACTCCAGACCCAGCACACTTTAAAAAAAAAAATTATTTATTTATTTTTGGTTTTCAACATTCACTTCGATACGATTTTGAGTTCCATATTTTCTCCCCATCTCTCCCCTCCCCCCACCCCACCAGCACACTTTTGACTTGTTCTTCCTGACTCCAAGGCTAGATACCTTCCAATGAAATCAAGATTAAGTTGTTAATGCCATTATTATTATTATTATTCAGACTGTGATAGAAACATACTGGACACAGACAGATCGCTATAGCTTTAGATAGCATGGACAGAGTAAGCCAGAAGTCCCTGGGAGATAACTGTGGTTGGGCAGGTGGGGGGCTCCAGCCCTCGGAACACTGACATCATCATATACTTAGGGTAACCACAGCAACGGAGCGCATCACAGAGGTCTCCCAACAGCCCCTGAGGCCCCGGGACAGCCAGGCCAAGAGCCATCTTACTCAGTAGGCTTAGAGCAGGACCCCCTGGTGGAGGTGGGCAGAGGAGGGAGGGGCCCTGGGGGCTGGCTGTCAAGGCCCCCACCCTGAGAAAACCCCCAGGGCCTAAGAGAGAGGCTGACTGCCTGAAGAGGGAAGGTCCCCTCTGCTCCTCCCTGCCCACCCGGTGAGGAGGGTGAAAGCTGCTGGAAAGGAAGAGACCCACCTGTTTTGGGCTAGGGGAGATCAGAGGGCTGGAGAGATGAGGGACCCTTGGACCCAGGCCTCCTGAGCTTCCAAAGACTCATCGTATCTGAGGGCCTGGTCTGAAGGGTCAGCTGGTGTGCCTCCAGCAATACCGAGCTGGACCATCTCTACTCCCACACCCTATCCCACCACTATAACCATGGGGAAGCAGGGCAAAAAACTGATGCCATCACCTCCTGGTCCCAGGAATCCCTGAGCAGGAAGTAGGGAGAGACCCCTGGGGTGCCCTTTATTTAGACCAGCCTGGCAGATTTCACCTGGGCACCATGAAATAGGCTCCAGCTGCTGCAGCCAGCCCAGGGAGGGGCCCGGACGATCCTTGGCCTGGAAGAGAGAGAACTGGACCTGGGGAGGCCGGGCACTGACCTCTCCCCAGGCCCCATGGACGCTGCTCAGTTGAGACCTGCAAGGTGAGTACCCCACCCGCAATCCAGGACCAGGGCCAGACCCGTGAGGCCTCCTTCGCTGGACCGTAGATTAGAACTCTAAAGGACCTGAGAGGTCACTGAGTCTAGCTCCCTTTTTTACAGATGAGGAAACTGAGGCCCAGGGATGAGAAATGCTTTGCCCAAGGCCAAACAGGGAATAAATGAGAGAGGTGGGATTTAAACCCAGGTCCTTTGTCTCCAGAGATAGGACTCTTTGCCGCATACCACCCTATCTCCCTTCTTTCCTAAGGCGCAAAGAAAACTAAGTTGGGAGGCAGGAGTTCTGCCCCTGACTCGGCGTGACCAGGAGAGTTCATTTTTTATGGCGACTTTCTCACCGCTCCCATAGCAGGCTGGAAGTCCAAGAGTTTCTTTTGTGTGGTCCAGACCTAGGTTTTATTGAAGTGGGGCACTCCCGGCATGGAAAATCTTTCCTCCGATGAAGCTAGGCAACTCATCTGTAACTCACTATCTTGCCTGGGGGATGGACTAAGAGCTTGCATGAGCTGCCTAAGGCCATGCAGATAGATGTGTGTCACAGGCAAGATTGGAACCCAGGTCTTCCCAGCTTCAAGGCCCGTTCTCTGTCCCCCTTACCAGGCTGCTTCTCAGAGCAAGGATTATTGTACCCATTTGGCAGAAAAAGCCTATTGGGCAACAGATTCAAGTTCAATCAACATTTATTATGCATCTACTGTGTACAGTACATTGGAGGGAGGGGCCCTGGGGGCTGGCTGTCAAGGCCCCCACCCTGAGAAAACCCCCAGGGCCTAAGAGAGAGGCTGACTGCCTGAAGAGGGTAGGTCCCCTCTGCTCCTCCCTGCCCACCCGGTGAGGAGGGTGAAAGCTGCTGGAAAGGAAGAGACCCACCTGTTTTGGGCTAGGGGAGATCAGAGGGCTGGAGAGATGAGGGACCCTTGGACCCAGGCCTCCTGAGCTTCCAAAGACTCATCGTATCTGAGGGCCTGGTCTGAAGGGTCAGCTGGTGTACCTCCAGCAATGACTTGGACATTGGAAAACCCAGAGTCCCTGCCCTCAGGAAGCTTTTAAATAGTAACGGGTTATGTCAGCGACACAGAGAGCTACAAATGCCCAGTACCACCCGGTGGGATCGGGAGACTTAGCTCTCGGAGGCATGCCCATGCAGGAGCTCTTCCTCTTTTCTGTGACCTGGGCTCCTTGGGGAGCAGTCTGGTAGGGAGGACAGTGGACCCCTGCTCAAAGTCAGGTTTTCAAATAATTCTAACAATGCTAAATTTCAGTTAGAGGTTAGGACAAACACGTGCACCCCCTCCCCCCAATCTGTGTTCACAGACCTTTTGAAATCTATCCATGTCCATGGGGTTAAGAACCCCTGAACTAGTCCAGCCCCCATCATTTATGGAGGAGGAAACTGAAGCCCTGAGAGGGGAAGGGACTTGTCCAAGGTCACCCCGTTGATTAATGACAAAATGACGCAACTAGAACAGAAGCACACTGGAGATGTCAGAACCAACGTTCTATGGGAGGCCTACCGTGGGGTGGTTGGGAGGGAAAGATTTTAATCAGCTGGGAGGATCAGGGAAGCTTCCTGGCAGAGGTGGTTTTTGAGGCAGGTTCTTGAAGGGCAGTCACGTGGAAGTCACCTGGTCTGCTCGGTCCTCAAGGGCAGAACAAGGAGCAAATGGGGGAATTTGCCAGGAGACAACTGTAGACTGAGGTGGGGGCTGGGAGTGGGAACCAGAAGAATTCCATGATTGGTTAGTTTCCCTTTGGGATACGATTACTAGGCTAGTAGATGAGGGGATTCTGTGGCTATAGTCTATACCTGGATCTTAGCAAAGCTTGTGATAAAGTACATCGTACTGAGAGATAGGCGTCAGGCGAGAATAAAATCAGTTGTGTTCAGAACTGGTTGGATGGCTGGACTCATGATTCCATGTCAATGCGGCTGGACCCTGGGACACGTGATCTTCTTATCCATGATAGACTTGGATGAAGGCACAGATGGCGTGCTTGTCAAATCTGCCAATGACACAAAGCTGGGAGGGACAACTAAGGGACTGAAGGACAGTCAGGATCCGAAAAGCTATGACAGGCTGGACCATTGGATTGACTCTAATAAGATGAAATTCAATAGCGATCATTGTAAAGTCTTGTAGTTGGGTACAAAAAATCAACTTCACAAGTAGAAGATTGGTGGGGAGCCAGTTTAGAAAAGGATCTGGGGGTTTTAGTGGACCACAAACTCAGTATGAATCAGTAGTGGGATACAGCAGCCAGAAATGCTTGTGCAGTCTTGGGCTGTATTACGAGGGGTGCATCTTCCAGTTATAGGGAGGTGATAAGTCCCACTGTGCTCTGCCTTTGTCAGATTTCATTCCAAAATCCAAGTTTAATAAAAAAAAGTGATTAACTGGAGCGGGTTCAGAGGAGAGTAACTGGGACGGGGAAGGGCCTTGAATCTGTTGGAGGAGCTGGGGATGTTTAGCCTGGAAAAGAGAAGCCTCAGGGAGAGGAGAGGCCATGAAAACTGTCTTCAAATATTTGAAATATTTGTCCCAGGTGGCAGAGCCAGGAACAATGAGTGAAAATTGCGAAGAGGAATATTTGGGCTTGATGTTAATACAAAATAATAGTTAATATTTATATAGTGCTTACTCTGCTCCAAGCACTGTGTGAAATGCTTTACAAATATTATCTCTTTTGATCCTCACAACATTCCCAAGAGGTGAGTGTTATGATCGTTTCTATTTTACAGTTGAGGAAACTGAGGCAAACTGAGGTTAAGTGACTTGACCAGGGTCACCTAGTAAGCAATTTGAACTCAGGTCTTTCCTGACTCCAGGTCCAGAAAATCTTCCTAACCCTTTGCTCTCTAAAAGTAGAAAGGCTGCTTCGGTGGGTGATGAGGGGGAGGCTGGGTGACCAGTTGGTGGGAGCTTCTTTTGTTTATGGACTGAACTAGATGATCACTGGCGTCCCTCCCAGCTCTCAAATCCTGGGATTCTGGGGCGAGGGGAGCTCGCAGGGATGTGAATGTTTGCTGGGTTTGATCTACCTCGTTGGATGCTTCAAACTGGCTGTCCCCTAGACATTCTTTTAAAAAAAATTTTTTTTTTAATTTGGAAGTGATTGAGATTAAATGACTACTTGCCCAAAGTCGTCACATAGCTAGTAAGTGTCTGAGGCTGGATTTGAACTCAGGTCCTCCTGATTCCAGCCTGTAGACATCTTAAATTCAACACCTCTCAAGAAATATGCAGAGACAAGCAAAACAAATTCCCGAATCGGCCACCGTCCGTGGCTCCCTCTGTGCCCTGAGTCCCCACCTCTCCATCAGAGGCGGGCAGCCTGGTTCCTCACGAGTCCTCTAGAATTGTGCTTAGTCATTGGGTTAATCGTAAATCTCAAATCTTTCAACAGTGATTGTCTCTAAAGTATCGTTGTTATTGTAGAAAATGTTCTCCGGGTTCTTCTCCCTTCCTTCCACGTTGGTTCATATGAGTCTTCCCAGGTTTCTCTGAAACCACCCCCTCTGTCGTGTCTTACAGCGTGATGATATTTGTTCAGCTATTCCCCAACTGGTGAGGAGCGCCCCTGCAGTTTCAAGCTCTTTGCCACCATGTAAAGGAGTTCCTATAAATATGCATAACTTTGATGTCCCTCATTTCCCAGAGTATGAAAGTGAGGTCAAGGGAGATTATATATAGGACTTGGTTACACGGGTTTATGTGTCAGGGATAGGATTTGAACCTAGATCTTCTGAGGAGCATTCTTGAACCCCAAGTTTTTGGTCTCAGCCTCAGAGAGTCCAGGGGCATAACCTCAGTCGGATGAGTGACTAGCACAGGTCTGAAGGGTGGGAGTCATAGCATCATGGATGCCAAGCTAAAAGAAACCCCAGAGGCCATTTAGTTTACCCCCTCCCCCCCATTTTCTAGATGAGGAAACTGAGGCCAAGGGACATAAAATGACTCGCCCAAGGTCACTGAACCCAGCTTTCCAGAGCTGTGAGGAGTTTTTGAGCCCCGGCCTCTGATAGAGAGGGGATCTTTCCTGCTGTCAAGATAAGGGGGCATCCCTGGGCAGTGCCAGCCTTGGGGTTGCCTTCCCTACACCCCCAAGTTCCAGAGTTCTGGGACCAAACCTTTTAGAGAAAGCAGAGCTCTTGGACAGCCCAGAGAGGGCCCTGCGGGGCATGTGATTAGTGTAATAGCAAAGGGCAAGAGGTGCTCTCAGAGCCTGCACTTTGCCCTCTCCTATCATCGCAAGTTTTGGACAGTGCAGCTCCAGTGTAATTCCGTACATATTTCCCTCCTGGTGAGTCCACGCCCAAAGTTGCTCCCTGAGGCCGGAGGTCTAGATACATTTCTGCACTGAAAGGACGACCCGTCTAAATGTCAGGACCAGCAGACAACCCTCAGCTTGCTCCCCTTCTGAGAGGAGTCTAGAACCTGGGTGGTGCTGCGAGTCTGGAGGGCTGCAGGGGTGTCAGGAGGCTAGAATGACCCTCTCTGTGGGACACTACTTGTCTTTTATGTTGTTTTTCTATTTTCGGTAGGGTGGAATAAAGATCATCCCATGCCCCAAATATTCGCGCTATAATCTGAGGCAATTGGGCTGGGTGGCTACAGCTGAATTCTATAATTTTACTAAAGTTCAGGGTCCAAGGCCCCAGGGAGGAGAGATTGGGTGCTCCTTTAGAAAGGTTGGTCACCTGCTGACCTAGGGCAGCTCCCTTCTCTTTCCCTCTCCCTCGGGACACCGGGAGATCCTGGCTCATTAGTAGATTCCCAGTGGGTGAGTGACCTGCCTTTCTACAGGCACCGCAGATGTCAAACCTTGGGGTGGGAAGGTCCGCCTTCCCAGCTGGCTGAGCTTTTGCCCGCCCATAAAGTGTCCCCGAGGGCTCAGGGAGGGGAGAGTCCTGCGGAGTCATCTCCTCAGCTCTGGGAGAGCCAGGGACCCCTCCCCTTCCAGGATGGTCAGCTGAGGTTGCTCCGAGGGCATTGGGCACACACCCCTGGATGCTCCGACAACTAGCATGGCTTATGGGATCTAGGAATGGACCGGAGAGACCACCTGCTGTGTCCACAGCAGAGGAGAAAACTCAGGACCAAGCAGGAGAGTGCCGTGACCGAGGCCACCAGATGCTCAGTAGCAAAGCCAGGGACTGGCTCAGCAGATAGAGTCAGGAAGACCTGAGTTCAAATCTAGCCTCAGACGCTTCCTAGCTTTGTGACTGTGGGCAAATCACTTCACCTCAGTTTCTTCATCTATAAAATGGGAACATAACAGCACCTACCTCCCAAGGCTGTTGTGAGGATCAGACGACATAACATTTGTAAAGCACTTAGCACACATTGCTTGACTCATAGTAGGTACTATGTAAGTGCATCATTATCACGGCTTGAACCCCAATTTCACAGAATCATAGGATTTGAGGCTGGAACAGCTCAGAGTGGTCAAACTCTCCCTATAAACAAGGGAAAAGAGGCCAGCCAAGCCACCGAATGACGACGCCACCCCGCTTGGCTTATGTGTGCAGCATCCTGCAGCCACAGCCCCCCACCTCCCGACCAAGAGGAACAGAGCCACCTCTCTCCTCGCAATGATCCTACTCGGGTTCAGCCACTTCTTCTGCGCTCTTGTCAGTTGCTTATTAGGGCTGTTTTGTTGGCCCTTCTCTTGGTTTTGTTTCTGCCCGGTCTGTCTGACTTCCCTTATGTTTTCCTGAGTTCCTCTGAGTGCTCTCTATTTGTCATCTCGGGCATTCAGGGACTCCAATTTATTCAGCTGGTTCCCAGGCGATGGGCAGCCACCTAATTTCCAGTCTTTTGCTCCCCCAAAGGTCTTGCTCTGAACATTTCGGTGTCCATGGGGAGCCAGGGCAGGGTGGGTGTGGGCCATCTTTCCCTGACCTCTCCACGGAGTGTGCTCCCGATGCTGGGATCACTGGGGCCAAGGGCTGGAATGGTTTCATGTCAGGCCCGCGTGTTCTCTGATGACAGAGGACCCCTCCTAGATGTCAGCCCCTGGATGCACAGTCCCATCAGGCCCAGGCTCTGTTACAGAGTGATTCCAGCTCTGATGCTGGTGTAAAATCAACCATCGGGAGGTGCCAATGAAACTGAGTCAGGACAGGAGGTCCAGAGAGGGGCCTGGCCACGATCACACAGCTCCTTAGGAAGGGGCCGAGGTGAGGACCTAGGTGTCCCGGCTCCTCGGGTCAATCGGTCATCCTTTAGGTCAGCTTGCCTCATTTGGGGGCACTGGCCCTTTCAGCCCTTACCTTTTTGAGGTAGCCGCCTTGGGACCTGTCATCCTGCTTAGCACAAGCTGAGTGACGATGACTGGACATTCCTACAGGCCCCCTATAAACTCAGCTGGTCAGTTACTCAGCGAGGGAAGAATCTCAAACAGGCTGAGGCCTGGGTCACACAGGTGGCCAAATCCAGTCCAAAGACCCAGCAGTAAGATTCACCCTTAGAAAAGCTTCTCCCTTTTCCAGCTGGGCTCCCAGGGCCTTCTCCCTAGAGCAAGCCCCAGTCTCTGAGCCTGGTGGCATCATCAGACCTGCAGCAGGCTCCTTTGTCCTCGCCCACCCCTAGGGGTGAGTGCTCTGGGCCTGGGGCCTCTGGGGCTCAGCTCACATGCCCTCCAGGGTCCACCTCACTTCCCTCCACTCCCAGAGTCCTCTCCAGCATGGGACTCTAGCCGGTCTCCTTTTTGAAATCTGAGCTCCTAGATCCGGGAAACCCCTGGGAGAATTCTTACTGAAAAACATTCCATGCAGTTGTTCAAACATTCCACACAGCTGGCTGCAGGGAGGGGGTGGCCAGGGCTGGAATTTCGGAGGCCTTTGGCTTCTTTCCATTTCCAGAGAAATACATTTCCCAGGAGAGGCCTGGGCGGGGAGGTCCCCGGCTTCAGGGCTCCCCCCGCCTCTGCCCTGTCCCTGAGCTGGCATTGCATGGCTGGCTCAAGATGAGCTTAGCTCTTCATTCCTTCTCCACTCTCCCAGAGATGCCTGCACCCAAAGTCCTTTCTGGTTCTGGGCAGGTGCCCCAGCTCAGACAGCCACTGCCCCCTGCTCTCAGTGAGGGCAGAGTGCCAAGTCACCGGCCGTTTCTGCAGGCGAGCCAGGCTGGAGGCCTCACGACCTGTCCCCTCGTGACTGAGATTGTTGGGTAAGTGGTGAGGAGGGCTGAGGTAGAGAGATTGCCAGGAGCATCCGGGCGCTGGGGTGAGAGCCATGGGCTGGGAGGCAGGGGGCCTGGGCTCCAAACCTAGCACCACCACCAAATTGTGGGTTGACTTTGGGCAAATGACTACTCCTCTCTGAGCCTCAGTTTACTCATCTGTAAAACAAGAGAATTGGGCTAGAGATTCTCTCCATTTTCTCCACGTTCTGCCTCCTCCTTCTAACATTTCTGTTCTCAGGTGCTTGGTAGCCCCAATACTCTCTGGTGTAGAACTTAGACTGAGGTCCCGCCCAGTTCTGGCATCCTATGGTCTAAGGCCCCTGCTGTCTTGGACAGCCTGTGCTCCAGGGCAGCTCCAAGCTCTGGCATTTCACAGGCTCCTTCTGTCTCTGACTTCAAGGCTCGGCATTCTAAACTCCTTCCCAGCACTGACTTTCTACACCCTGTGCTCTAAGGCCTCGTCCAGCTCCAACATGCTCTGATTCTAACATCCAACTGAGACCCGTTTTTTGGTTGTGGTCACATGAGGGAAGGTACAGCGATCCAAATCCGGCCCCAACTGGTCATGAAAGCTCACCAAGTAAAAAGTTTGTCCTGTAGCATTTTGCTTCATCTGCCCGAGGCAGGGGGAGGGCAAGCAGGAATGCAAGGTTTTTTTCGAATCCTTTAGCCTGCGGGCTGTCCCCCAGGCCCAGAAGTCCCCTTTCTCCTCGCATCCCCCACGTTGACCATTCTGGGGGACCCTCAGTCCCCTCTCCCTTTCCAGCCCAGCATATCTCATTCTTGGTTAAGTGTTTCCGGGAGGGGCTAAATGTTGACTGTCAGGGAAGGTGATGACATGCTAAGAGATTTAGTAGTGAGTTTAACCATCAAGAGAAAACAGGAAGGGAGAGATAGGAGCTTGCTGGGAAATTTACTGAGCTGGCCCCGCCGCAGGAAAGACGTCTCCTCCTCCAACTCCTCCTCCTCCCCCACTCGTCCTCCTCTTCCTCCTTCCCCTTTTCCTCTTCCTCCTCCTCCTCCTCCTCCTCCTGTCATCCCACTCAACTAGACCTTTTCCCTGAGTTTGACCATCTTTGAGCAAAGGGGAAGCTGTCAGATCCAATAGGGCGACTGCCCTCCCCCCCACCTCCAGCCCCAGGAATCCAGGCCTCTTCATGATAGAGATTACTAATGTTTCTTCCTGAAGACTCAATCAATTAAGCACCTACTATTGCCAGGCAATAGGGATAAAAGAGAAAAATGAAATCATCCCTGCCCACAAAGAGCTTTATAGCTCGCTCATGGAGATATTCAAGCGGCATCCAGAATAAGCTCCGGCCAGTCTCTTTTGTATAGCATTTTTTAAAAATTCTGTCTTATTTTATTTTCAGTTTCACATTATCCCCCTCTCCCCCATCTTCTCCCCCACTCATCGAGAAGGCAAGGAAAAGACAACCCATTACACATGTAAACAATCACGTGAAACAAATTTCCACATTAACCATGTTTGGGGAAAGAAAGGCAAGAGAAAGAAAGAGAAAAAAATACGATTCAGTCTCCCCTGTGAGGCGTCAGTGCTCTCTCTGGACGGGGATGGCATGTTTCATGGCGGCTTATTGAATCAACCAGAGTAGTATCTGATCATCTTTACGGTAGTGCTGTTACGGTATAAATGGTGCTGCTGGTTCTGCTCACTTTCCTTTGCATCAGCTCATACAAGTCTTCAGGGCCAGTATTCATAGTCCCTTTACAAAGGGCACATAGTGGCACCCTGGGGAGAGCACTGGTTGGTACAGGCCTCTATCTCCTATTGCTGTAGCCTGGTTGGTCTCCCTGATGTGGGTGTCTCCTCCACTCAGCTATGGGGGTGGTCTTCCTAAAGTACAAGTCCAACTGCGTCCCTCCCCCTTCTCAATAAATTCCACTGGCTCCCTATCACCCCAAGGTTCTGATGTAAAATCTCTCCCAAACTTGCCCTGCATCCTACCTTTCCAGCAGCCTTCCTCCCTCTCCCTGCCATGCGCTCTTCCATCCAATGATAAGGACCTCCATCTCCAGCCTCTGGGCATTTGACCCGGCTGTGCCCCCTGCCTGGTGTGCACTTCCTCCTCCTCTTTGCCTCCTGGCTTCCTTCAAGCCCCAGCTAAAATTCACTTTCTACAGGAAGACCTTTCCAATCCTCCCTAACCCTATACCTTTCCTATGTTCTCACCAATGTGAGATTATGTATGTAAATAGCTTGTTTGTATACAGTTGTTTTCATGTTGTTTTCCCCCTTAGATTGGGAGCTCCTTGAGGGCAGGCTCTGTCCTTTACCTTTCTTTATATCCCTAGCACTTAGCACAGTGCCTGGCACACAGCAGGAGCCTAATAAATGATTGTTGACTGCCTGACTCTGGAGTAAGACAGCCTGTGCTGAAATCCCATCTCTGATGTAGGATCTATCTATGTGACCTTGGGCAAGTCACTTCTTCTCTTTGTTCCTCAGTTTCCTTATCTGTAAAAAGAGAGGATTGGACAAGCCAGTCTCTGAGATCCCAGACAGCTCAAAATTTGTGAAACTTATGGACTGGTATCAGGGAATCTGGCTCCAGAGATGGAGGACACCTCAGGCACACAGTAAGCATTTAAGAAATGCTACTTGGTTTTTTTTTTTAATGAATAAGAATTTATTTTCTCTCCCCTCCCCCCTTGGAAAAAGAAAAAGAAAACCCTTGTGACAAATCAGCATAATGAAGCAAAATAAATTCTCACGTTGGCCCTGCCTAAGGATGTCCATCATTCACTCTTCATCTTGAATACATCTCCTCTCTGTCAGAAAGCGAGTAGGATGTTCAAACATTGGTCCTCAGCACCCCTCCTTTTTACAGGTGGGGGTGCTGGGGCCCCAAAGGGGTTTAAGCAACTTAGCATGAAAGGAATTCTGATAAAGTAATGAGCTGAACTAGATGACCCCAAGAGTCCTTCCCAACTCAGAAATTCCACGTGGGGAGTGGAGCAGTTAGAAATAGGTCTGATACCCATACGTACAAAAATATTGATAGTGGCTCTTTTTGTGGTGGCAAAGAATTGGAAATTGAGGGGATACCCATCCACTGGGGAATGACTGAACAAGTTATGGTCTATAATTGTGATGGGGTATTGTGTTTTAAGAAATGATGACCAGGCTGCTCTCAGAAAAGCCTGGAAAGAGTTACATGAATGGACGTAAAGTGAGGTGAGCAGAACCAGTTCATTGCACACTGTAACAGCATACATAATAACAATAATAACAACAGATCATTGTACCTAATAGTAACAGCACAGAATATAATAATAATGTAATGATGAGCGAATGTGAAAGGCTTGGCTACTCTGATCAGGACAATGATACAAGACAATCCAATGAACTCATGATGAAAAAGTTCGGAGAGAATGGATGAATTCTGAGTACAAACTGAAATATAATTTTCTCACTCTCTTTATTTTTCTTCCTTTTTTGGTGACACGGCTAATGTAGAAATATGTTTTGTGTGACTTCACATGTATAATTGATATCATATTGCTTACCTTCTCATTGGTGGGAGACAGATGAGAGGGAGAGAGACAATTTGGAACTCAAAATTTAAAAAAATTTTTACAATTAATAATTTTTTTAAACGGGAAAAAGGAGGTCCAATGGGGGGGGAAGTCAGTGAAGGGTGGCTATCTATCACAAAGGCAGGTCTCTTAAGTTACTTCTGAGTGGATGGTTCCTCAGATTTGCTGTCACCCTGGAAGGCGTGTTAAGACCTAAACCTTTGGAGAGAGAAGTTTGAACTGGTAGAGACAGGTGAGAAACCACCTCTGAGGTGAGGTGGGGTCAGCATCAAGGCTTTGGTCTTTGTTTAAGTGCTCTAGCCTCTTCTCAGAAGGGCCTCTTATACCTAAAACCTACCTATTCTCCGAATCCAAATCCTCCATGAAGCCTTCCTAGATTGCTCCAAGCCATAGTGGTGTCTCCATGCTGGGAGGGACCTTAGCAACTGTCTAGTTCAATGCCTCTATTTTGCAGATGGAGAAGCTGAGGTTATAAAATGGGAACTGACTCACTCAAGGTCATCTAGGCCAGTAGTGGTAGCAGAGCCACGACCCAAGCCCAATAGTGACTCCACATCCACCAGCTGCTGCAGCTTTCTGTCTCCTGCTCACACTCCTTCTTGGCTCTCACCCATCAAAGAGGCTGGCCAAGAACCTGAGTTCATCAGTGTGTGAACCCCAAATCTGCAACATATCTTTTCTTTTTGGTGAGGCAATTAGGGTTAAACGACTTGCTAAGGGTCATGTAACTAGTGTCAAGTGTCTGAGGCCGGATTTGAACTCAGGTCTTCCTGACTCCAGGGCGGGTGCTCTATTCACTGCACCACCTAGCTACCCCATCTGCAACATATCTTCAACTTGGGTTAGTAAAAGGCTTCATGAGGCTCATTGGGTCACCCAGTTAGTAAGCATCAAAGGCAAAACTCAAACCCACATCTTCCTGACTCCAAGTCCAGCCCTAGAGGTCAGTATTTCCCGATGTCTCTCACTTAATCCGCTACTGTAAACCTAAATATTATAAAATTTTGTCTCCTTGACTAGATTGCAAGCCCTCTGAGGGAGAGGGTCTTATTTCTTTAGCATCCTGTATGGCAGAGCCCAACCCAGTGACCCAACATATAATCAGTGCTCATTACCATCTGGATCCAGCTGGCCTTTCCAGGCTGGAGTTCATTTCTCATCTTGCCCTCCTCCCCATGTACACCAACACGTTCCATGTTTTCGCCAAACTATCTCTTCCTCTCCAAACCACCCATCTCTCACCTTCATGCCTGGCCCTCATACCTGCTACGCTCTTCCTCCTCACTCACACATTTAAAAACCCCTGGATCCCTCAAGGCTCAGCTCAATGCCACTTCCTTTAAGAGGCTCATCCTGATTCCTCTAGTTGCTAGTGTATAGCTACATATTGATTTTATATAGATCCTGCTAACAGATTACATCTCTCCAGTCCAGGGGTTCTTAAGCTCTCTTGTGTCCTGGACCCCTTCTCAGAATGGGGTTTATAAAATGCATATGTAAGGGTGGATTTGAAACTAGCCGCATTTTGGCTCCTTGACTGTGGGAGAACAGTATTTTATTGAATCAAATAATCAGAATTGAGAATAGAACGAGGCCTCTCTGAATCCATTAAAGCCACTTTCTAAGTAATTTGTGTGAAAGGGAGAAGCTATTTCAGAACTGGGGAGAAAGAGGTTCTGAGCTGAAAGGCTGGAGCAAAAAGAAAATTAAATTGTGCCAGAGGAGGAAAATATTTAGGAGAGGCATTGGTTCTACAGGTATCTCGGAAAGGCGGACCCTGGAGGAAGGGCTGAAAGATGTCCCAAGAAAAGGTCAACTCTTCCCCAAACAGTCCCTCCTAATGCCTGCCCATACACAGACAATGTTATAGATGTTGTTTTTTTTCCCCAAATGTTTCTGTGACTTTTGCCTCACCCACAAAGAAGCCAGGGGTTAACCAGAAAAAGATATAAATGTTAGGTTAGCAAGAGAGCCCAACCTCTGCCCAAGTGTTAGGAATTTTCCTAATTGGGGGCTAAGAGCTATCGTGACTGAACTCATAACTGTTTGTTTAAAATAAGCTCCCTATGGGGCTCCTAGGTGGCACAGTGGATAGAGCACCAGCCCTGGAGTCAGGAGGACCTGAGTTCAAATCTTGCCTCAGACCAAACACTTGACACTAGCTGTGTGACCCTGGGCAAGTCACTTAACCCCAATTGCCTAAAAATTAAAAAAGCAAAATAAAATAAGCTCCCTAAGGTCAGGAGGGAAATAAGTGTACCTTGGGGATGATCTTATTGACTCCTAAGTTTAAAATGAGCAAATTACTGTAAAAAAGAAAAAGGTGTCACACATAAATACACAAGATTTATATTGAAATATATTTATCAAAATATTTTTAAAAAACAAAAAAAATTCACAAAGTTTAAATTAAGAATCCATGCCCTAGTAGAATGTAAGCTTCTTAAATGCAGGACTATTTATCTTTTGTCTTTGTGCATTCCCAGGGCCTGGCACATAGTAGGTGTTTGTTGATTTCAGTTGAATTGGGGTCAGGAAGACTCCTGGATGGTAGAGGACCATAGACAAACATTGTTGACTTTGTGGTTTTCTGGGGTCAGTTTAGAAGAGTCTCCTACCTAGGAAAATTGGCTTACCCAAGTGAGGTCTCCTAGCAGCCGTTTGGGAGAACTGTCAGATAGTGGTGATTGGCAGAAGGCCCACCTCTTTCTTGATGGGGACCCCTGCACGCTCCCCCCCCGCTTCTCTCTCTCTCTATCCAATGTCCTCCTCCAGACAAGATTCTGCCTAGAACTCCTGGACCCTGGGAGTTAATTATTATGGGGCTTAATGAGATAAAGGCTTAACTCAAGGAGACGCCTCCTCTCCACAAGCTGCTACCTGGAGATAGCAAAGGTTAGAGCCTCTGGTCCCAAGGAAGATGAGACAGACAGTTCTGTTTTGTCTGGCTCCGGGACACTCCTGCTGACTCCCCTGGGACCCATCTGGTGGCTGGAGCAGGATTTTGGGGGGTCTTGTGAGCGAGGCCTGCCTTCTCCTCACAATGGAGTTCTGGGGGCATGGCCACCGCTGCCCAGCCAGGGCTGCTGCCCCGGGAACCTGCCCACTGCTCTATGCTGTGCGCACTGGCGCAGTCCACTACGTTCCAAGGCCGGAGTTGGGGGCGACAGAGGCCTCAGAAGTGGCCCTGGACCCTGCCCCACGGCCAGATACTGCCCTGGAGGACCCTTGCCAGATGGAGAGGTAAACACGTAGGGGTGGACATGTCGGTCAGTCAGTAAACACCTACTACGAGTCAGGCCCTGTGCCAAGTGCTGAGGATACAGAGAAAGCAAAGGATATTTCCTGCCTTCCAGGAGCACCCAGTCTAACGGGGAAGACAGTGTGTGAGCGGCAGGGGACAAATGAGCTATGTCCAGAACAATAGGAACTGGCCAAAGGAAGGCCTTAAAGTGAAGAGGGGCCTGGGAAAGGCTTGTAGGAAGCCCCTCACCCCAGCCGGAGAGAAGGGCAAGGGAGAGCTGGAAAGCTGAGTGAGGAGAGGAAGGGAGGGAGGCAGAGGAGGAAGGAGGAAGCCTTCTGGGTTTGTTTTTGTTTTTTTTCTGAAAAGACTGCTGAGCTCTCTATGCATTCCACCTCTAGCCCAACTGCACCATTCTCAGGCCCCATATATGCCCTCCTGCCTCCGTGGCCTTTCTCACTCTGTGCCCTGGCCCCGAGGCCGTGTGGTGCAATGGACAGAGCCTTGGTATTCAAGACTAAATTCTGACTCCTGACTTTAGACAAATCACTTAACTCTTCAGGGCTTTCATTTCCTCAACTGTAAAAATGAAGGGGAGGGACTAGAAAGCCTTCCCTTAAAATGCTAAATTGATAATCCCATGATTCCCCCCGCCCCCTTTTCCTGTCAAATTCCTACTCGCAGGTCAGTCAGACCCAGAGATGTTTCCTCCAGAAAGCCCTCCCTGACAGCTCCCTGGCTGGGAATAATCTTTCCCTTCAGACCTCCTATGGAGATGGGTTCTGACCCTCCCTTTTAAACTTACTTGCCTGGTAAGAAATAGTCCATGTTCTTATTACATGTATTTGTGCTTAGAGATCTATGCGTCTAGGAACGTTTGTTGAATGAATAAATGAGACCGGGAGGACAGGAGGGAAAGTCCCCTAGCCAGGTCCTTTGCTGCCCACCCCACAGGTTCAGGATGGTCAGGTCGGTCCCAAAAGGTCAGGCAGGGGTTGTTCCTGATGTCAGCTTCTATTTTACAACACTTTACACTTCACAAAGTGCTTCCTTCCAACAACCGTGAGCTAGGCAGCCCCAGTGCCTTTATCTCCACTTCACAGACGAGGAAGACGAGGCTTAGAGAGATTACCTGACTCACCCAAGGTCACACAGCTAGTAAGTAACCTGGGGCTTGAACCAAATCCCTTGAGGACAAGGACAGTTTCATTTTGTCTTTGTAGCCCCCATCCCTGGCACACAGTAGGCATCATTGAATGTTTATTGAATTGAAATGGGCAAGCTTCCTGTGCTGGCATTTGAGGCTGCTTTGTCCCCAACAGATGCCCCACCTGAAATGTTCTCCTTCTCTTCCCAGCCCACAGTATTTATTGTGTTTTTGCATTCCCTTCATTCTCCAGTATCCCCCTCCTAGAGAGCCATCCCTTCTGACAAAGAATTAAGGAGAGGGGGGAAAAGCAGTTAAAAAATGAACCAACTCATCCGAAGGTCTGACATTATAGGCCATCCTCTGTCCCCACAGTCTCCCGCTTCTACAAAGAGGTGAATCTGCCTTCTCTGTCTCTCTCTGGAGGCCCAGCTTGGCCGTTATAATTTCCCAGCATTCACTTCTGCTGCTTGTTGATAATTCCGTTCTTTCCATTTACCTCGTCTTCGTCGTCATTCTGTACATTTGTTTTGTGTCTATTTGTTTTCATGATGTTCTCTACTTTGTATAGGTCCATATACTTCTCATACTCCTCTGTACTCATATTCGTTTCTCAGGGTGCAGTAATATTCTACCATCTTGACATATTAAAAATTACCATTATCCCTTCCACATTGCGGGGTTAGGGGCACGGTGCTCCCCCAACTGGAAAAATCTGAGTAAAATTTTTTGGCCCTCCCTTTGTACCAGAGAAGAAGTCTGAATTTTTTCTTTTTCTTTTATGGGGTATTTCCAGCACCTTACTGCAAAATTTGGGTTAAGTATTTGGTCATAGGCTATATGTAGGTCAATGCTAAGTAAAAATACTAACTTTTGTGTGGCTTTCATGTTGTTTTTGCAAACTTTAACTTTTTACTTATTTTAAGTTTAAAAAAGAAATTGTGTATATTTATGGTGTTAAATATGTTGATATTATATAATACCATACATATACTTTATGCATTTCTGAGTTTCTAAACTTTTTCTGTGCGGTCTGCTGGCCTTCACATCTTTGTTTTCAGCTTCCGCACAACTTTAAAAAAATTTCCATTTAATTTCTTATGCCCACCCTGGATATATTGAAAATTAGATGGGGAAAGTTGCAATGTGGAAGGGATAACCGTAGCTAATATTTGCAAAAGCAGTTAGCAAACCTTTAAGCATTATACGAATGCTAGCTGACATTGTTCTTATTACTATTGATAAAATCTCAAATGTGAAGCCCTAAGCATAGTGCCCTGCATCTAGTAGGTGCTTCCAAACTATATGCCGGTGTTCACTTCCCTTTCCCTTCCCTGCCATTATCATGGGGCATCTCCTTTTCCCCCTCAGTTTTTTGGTGTTACAAAAAGTGCTACTATAAATACTTTGATATATATGGGACTTTTCTTTCCATTTTTTTTTTTTTACCTCATTGGAGTATAACCAGTATAGCAGTGGGATCTCTGAATTAAATGGCATGGACATTTTAGACACTTTTTTTTTTTGGGTGAGGCAATTGGGGTTAAGTGACCTGCTCAGGGTCACACAACTAGTAAGTGTCAAGTGTCTGAGGCTGGATTTGAACTGAGGTCATCCTGACTCCAAGTCTGGAGCTCTATCCACTTCGCCATGTAGCTGCCTCTAGACACATTTTTGAAAGCATACCAGTGATTCCATATTAAATGCCTATGTTATTTTTTTAAATAAAATTTTATTGATAACCTTTTATTTTTTTATTTTTTTTATAACCTTTTATTTTTACCTACGTTTCCTCCTACTTGCTCCCAGAGAACCATACTTTATAGTAAATAATTAAAGAGAGGACGGAAAAAAAAAATCTGGTCTAACTAACCACTCCCAGGGTGGGAAACCTTCGGCCTCAAGGCCACATATGGCCCTCTAGGTCCTCAACGTAGCAGAACAAATCCCTTTAATAAAAGGATTTGTTCTGTAAAACTTGGACTCAGTCAAAGGGCCACACTTAAGGACCTAGAAGGCTACATGGGGCTTCGGGGCGCAGGTTCCTCACCCCAGAACTAACCAATCAAAAAGGGCTAACATTCTATGCAATGTTCCACACCTGTGGTCCCCCACCTCTGCAAAGAAGGAGGGAATTCTTTTTTCATCTCTCCTTGTTGGGGCCAGGCTTGGTCATTATAATTTCTCAGCGTTCGGTTTTAATTGTTTTGTGGCTCTAATTCTTCCGTTTTTGCCTGCTGTGTTCACTGTGACTGACTGCTTCCTTCACTTGGTACCAGTTCATTCTAGAATTTCCATGCCTCTCAATTAGTTGCTTCACAGCTCTTTGCCTCAGTTTCCTCAATTGTAAAATGGGGATAATAACAGGACCTACCTCACAGGGTTGGTGTGAAAGTTCAAATGAGGTATTTACAAGGTGCTCAGCCCAGTGCCTGGTACACAGTAGACACTACATAAATGCTTATTCTCTCCCCTTGTCCTCTTAAAATATTTATCATTATTTCTTATGGCACAGTAGTATACCATTACCTTCATGGAATTCATGTAGCTTTCTGTAGCACGTGTTTATTTGTAGCGTATCAAGTCCTCTGTGTTACAATGAAGGTCAGAGGTTTGGAGGGGATGAACAAGGTGCTGGGGAGGGGTGTTGGGAGCTCAAAATTATGCCATGGGAGGAACCCTTGAAGGAGCTAGGATGTTTAGCCAGGAAAAGGCAAGTCAAGTCAATGGGACAGATGTCTTCAAATATTTGAAGGGATGTTCCCTGGAAGGAGATCAGCTTTGTTGTGGTTGGATCCCAGAGAACGGAACTGGGGGTCATGGGAGAAAACAACAGAGGCAGATTGAGATGCCGTGGAAAGCAAAGGTTCTTCTAAATGGGAGCCGGCCCAGCGTGGAGGGGACGTCCTCAGGAGGCGGTGGGCTCCCCTTCCCTGGAGCTCTTGGAGCAGAGGCTGGTGGAACACCTGCTGCAGATGCTGTAGAGGGCGATTCCTCCTCAATGCCTCTGCCTTCTAATCCCACCCAACTCTGAAATGCTACGTCACTAAAAATTGTGTGAGGATCAGATGAGTTAATATTTGTAAAGCATTTAGCTCAGTGGCTAGCACACAGGAGGCACTACATAAATGCTTATTCCTTTCCCTTCCTTTCTCCCCACATAGGAAGGTCACTTTTCACTTGTTCAGAGAAGGCACAAACGGAATGCCTCCCGTGGACTCTGAGAAGGACGTCAGGCTGGAGAGGGAAGGGGGTTATGGGAGAGGAGAGGGTCTCGAATACTAGGATGAAAGACTAGATTCCATACAGCACTGGGGAGTCATCGCAGACTCTTGAGCAGGGGATTGAAAAAAATCATGCTTTCAGAAGCTCAGTCTTGCAGTGGGAGACAGCTCCGGGCTGGCAGGCGGGATAGGTTTCATCTCGATTCTGTTACTCGCTGTGACCTTGGGCAAGTCACTCGCTGTCTGAGACTCAGTTTGTCGTCTGTAAAGCGAGGAGGTTGGGAGGAGGCCAGATGAGCTCTGAGCTCCCCACCATCTCCAGATAAGCGATCCTGGCTTATTCATCGCCTCTTCTTACTCATGGCTTGCTCATCACGTCTCTTCTTCTAACGCGGTCATTGGCTTTCGAAGGTCTCTCCCAGCTCTGACTTTCTGTGATGCTCTCGTCCACAAGCCCAGACACTTTGGCTCAGAGGGAAGACTTGCGGGGGACGCTGATGTTTTTGAGCGGGCCAGAGAAGGATGGGTAATTCTGCCCTGAACGTCCTGAGTGCGGATGCTCTGGAGAAGACCGGGCAGGGCGGGGGGTCGCCCGGCTGAGGAGGGGGTGGGGATGCTGGGCCGGAGGCGGCAGCGAGATGCCCACGCGGGACTGCGGCTGGCCGGCTCCCCGGGCAGGGGACCGTCAGGCAGCCTCGCTGGAGAGGGATGCCTGGGCTGCTCCAGTCCTAGACCGTCCTCCACATGCCTGGGGTGGGGTGGGTTGGGAGGCGGGGGCGAGGGCGCGTGTGTCCTGCAATCAGAGGCTCCCCCTCCCTCCCGCGGCCACCCCCACCCCGCGCCCGCCCCGAGGTCACGTGACCCTCCCCAAGTCACCGCCGCCGCCGCTGCGGGAGAGCCGAGGAGAGCCGAGCGCAGCGGAGGCGAGCGGAGCTGCCGGGCGGCCGGGTTGGGGCCCCCGCGGCGTCGGCGGCAGGGTCACGGTCACGGTCACGGTCACGGTCAGGGGCAGGGGCAGGGTCGGTGCCGCAGAGTCCCAGCTGCAGCTGGTGCGGCCGCGGGCGCCCGGAGGGCAGCGCATCCCCGGTGCCCACGGGGCGGGGACCGCGGTGGGCAGGGATGCCGCGGCGCCGCGGGGGGCACTGATCGCCCGGGACCCTCGGTCCGCGCCCGGCCGGCGGTGGCTGCAGCCCAGGAGCCGGGAGCAGAGGGGGGAGTGGAGCCAGCATGTGGAAAGGGTAGGTCTGGAATCAATTTCCTCCCTGGACCCTTTGGCCGATTGCTAACTTTCCTTTGTGTGGGCGCTTGGTGCACTCCGTCCCTCCCTCCGCTCCTTTCTCCTCTCTGTTTCTGGCTCTCCGTCTCGCTCTCTTCCTTATCGCTATCTTCTCTCCCCGCCTCCCTCCCGTCCCGTCTCCCTTTTCTAGCCTCCCCTCCCCTCGCCTCCCTTTCCCCTTTCCCCTTTCCCCTTTCCCGTTCGGCTGTAGACCGGTGGGACCCAGTGGTGATGGGGAGGAGGAAGGAGGAGAATCCTACAGCACAGAATGTCAGAGCTAGAAGGAACTTTTAGGGCTCATCTGGTAGTTTTACAGATGGAGAAACAGAGGCACAGAAAAGGAGAGTGCGTTGCTCGGGAGAGCCCTTCTGAGAAGTCTGGGACCCTCCAGGAAAGAGTCAGAAACTGTCCTCAGGGTTCCCTCCATGACGGTTGGTCGCCTTTTCTTTAGGGGTCTTCCCAACTTTCCCTGCCTAGTTTCCCGACCCTCCAACTCTCCCTGACCTCCCTTCCCCTCCTCAAGGGCCGGGAGGATAGAGCTGCTGAGAGCAAGAGAAAGTCAGAAACTGGAGTTTTTCATGTTCCCACATTTCAATGCCAGTTTTTGACAAGTGTGAGATTAACACGGAAAGGTCAAAGGACCTCAGCTTTGCTGGTTCTAGTTTTGTGACCCTGATCTGGTCATCCCCCACCCCTTTCAGAGCCTTCAGAGTCTCACTTGCTAAGTGAAAGAATTAGGCTAGATGACTCTTAGAGGCCCCTGATGCTAAGGTCCTTTTTCGCTCTGCTAGTCTGTGTCCAGAGGTCCCTCACAGTTCTGCAAAAGTCCAGAATTCAGTGAGACAGATGAGGTGCAACAGATGGTGCTGGGAAAGAGGGAGGAAAGGCCTTAGGGACCAGATCTTGGTGGCCTCCCCCTCCTTTGGGAGCTCACCTAGGGACAGGATACCTGGATCCTGGTAACATAATGTGTAGGAAGAGGAGGAAAAAAAAAATAATGAAGAAAGAGGTTGTGGGAAAGGGGAAGAGGAGCAGATAGCTATCTGTTTTTAAAATCTGGAGCTATCATTTCAGCATAGAGTTCTCAGTGAGAAAAGTCCCTCTGCCAATGCGTGTGAGCAAGTGTTCTGCAACCTAACTGGCATTGCCCGGGGGTCCTGAGAGGTTAGGTGATTTTCAAGGGTCATATAATTCAATTTTCAATCAAATTCAATTCACTAAATCTTTTTAAAGCATTGATGGTACAAAAAGAGGCCAAAGACATGTCCCTGCCCTCGAGGAGCTTACGATTTACCGAGGGAGATAGCATGCCGACAAAAATATACAGAGCAAGCTATAGAAGTCAGAAATAATTAAAAGAAGGAGGGCACTAGAATTAAGAGGGGTTAGTGAGTGTGTGTCCGGGTGGGATTTCAAGCCGGATTTTCTTGTCTTCTAGTCCAGCTACCCACTGACTATGCCATGCTGCCTCTCGAGATGATAAGCATAGTAATTTATACAGAAGTAGCTGGGGGTACCGGGATAGAGTGCTGGGACTGGAGTCAGGAACACCTAAGTTCAAATCTAACGTCAGACACGAATTGTGTGACCCCGGGCACTGGCCAGCTTAACCCTCGTTTGACTCAGTTTCCTCAACTGTAAAATGGGGATCATAATAGCACTGACCTCTCAGGGTTGTTGTGAGGGTCAAATGAGGTAAGGTTTGTAAAGTGCCTGGCACACAGTAGGAGTTAGATAAATGCTCATTCTACTTCCTTCCCTTCCCACTTAGAGGCTTACATTTGATTCTTGCAACAACCTCTTATTATTGTCCCCCTTCCACAGATGAGTAAACTGAGGCCCCCCCAAATAGTCAATGACTTGCCCGGGGTCACCCAGTAAGTGTTTGAGGCTGAATTCATGCCCTGTTCTTGACTTCAAGTCTTCAAGTTCTGTCCTCTGCTTTCCCATTCAGATACTGAATATTCCTCAAGAATGAGGATCCAAGGACATGACAGAGGTGTAGGAAGGAGAAGAATTGTAGAAAAAAAGTCAGAACCCAGGGGGATCTTAGGACACAGAACATTAGGGATGGGAGGAACTTTAGAACATAGAACATGAAATGTCAAAGCTGGGAGGGCCCTTAGAATGTGGAATGTCAGGGATGTGGGAAGGATTTTTTAAAATTAATTTTATTTTTTCATCAAGCATTTATTAGGTACCTACTGTGTGCCAGGCACTGTGCTAAAAGCTGGGGATAAAAAGAAAGGCAAATACAGTCCCTGCTGTCGAGGAGCCCCCAGTCTAAGGGGGGAAGATGACAGGCAAACCATGCTATTATACATCAAGAAAGATAGAGGATAAATTGGGGGTAATCTCAGAGGAAAGGCATAGAAATGAAAGAGAACCAAGAGAGGTTTCTGTTTGCCTTCTGTCCCCCACCTGAACAAAAGAAGAAAGATGAACAAAGTCCTGGTGAAAATATGTCTAGCGGAGTTGAACAAATTCTGATGTTGTCAGTGTCCAAAAAAACGGTGTCTCTCTCAATCTTTAAGTCCTTCACCTCTGGCTGCTGGCGGGGCCCAGCCTTCGTCCTCAGGCCTCTGGAATTGTGGTTCTTTCAAAGTTGGTTTGTTTTTTTAAATAATGTTATTGTATCATTGTATAATTTGTTCTCTGGTTCTTGCACTCTGCATCAGTTCCCGCAGGTCTGGGAAGAGAGTTAGAACATAGGAAGTCAGAGCTGGGGGGACTTCAGAACATAGAACGTAGAAAGTCAGAGTTGAGACGGACCTAAGAACACTGTATGTCAGAGCTGGAAAGGGTCTTAGATCCTCAGAGCTTCCTGGAGGGGACCTGCCTCCAGGGCTTAGAAGGAGGGTTAGGAAGGACTTCCTATGGAAAGGAGTAGATGCCAGCCAAGGTAGATGGCCGCAGGTCATGGCTGTGGTCTGGGTATTGGCGTGGAGGGGTGTGTGTGTGTGTGTGTGTGTGTGTGTGTGTATGTGTATGTATGTATGTGTATGTGTGTATGCATCTGTATATGTGTGTATGTGTGTGCATGTGTGTATATGTGTGTATCTGTGTGTATATGTATATATGTATGTGCATGTGTGTGTATGTGTGTATATGTGTTTGTGTTTGTGTGTGTGTGTGTGTGACACCAGGTGGAGATCTGGGCTCTGTATGGGCTCTCAGCGCTCCCTTCTGACCCTGAATAAGCTGAATTTGTGGCCGGCGCAGGGAGGGTTCCCTGACCTCTGGGGCCAGGCGGTCCCTGCTCTGTGTTCAAAGTTGGGGGTGGGCGCAGGCTCTGCCAACGCTCCACGGCCTCTCCAGAATGGAGCCAGCCAGTCTGGAGAGCCTCTCCCCACGACCCTCCTGGGAACCCCACTTCCTCCACTGTCTGTTCTCGGAGCATCCCTTAGAGACCAGCAGAGGAGGGATGGGAAGACTTCAGAGAAGGCCAGAGGGGAGACGGCTTACTCAGCTGGACTTTGAGACCCTCCCCCCTACACAGACACACATCCTGTTTTCAGCTTCGACCTGGGAGGGGCCGGCCTTCAGAAATCCTGCGTTTCAGCAGGTGGAGGAGAGTAAGAATGTCCCCAGGTAAAAAGTCAGGGCAGAGCAGCGCTTCCTGAGCCCTAGGAGACTTGAGGCTTGGCCCTCCTTGGCCCTGAGCAGGGGCCCAACTTCCTCCCGCCCTTCCGTGGTTCAAGCCTGAATCCTGTTCTCCAGATAAAGCTGTAGCCCTCAGTCCTGGGAAAGAGGAAAGGAAAAGAGGCCAAAGTGATGGTGTGGGAAGAGTACTGGACTCTGTGTCTTGAAGGCCTGAGTTCGAATCCAACCTCAGGCACTTATTAGCTTTGCGAACAGGGGCAAGTCACCCAATTTCTCTAGGCCTCAAGTAAGCTCCCTTCTAGCTCAGAATCTAGGTACTGTGGGAGAAGGAAGTTCAGAAGCTAAGAGACTGCTGGGAGTTCAGTTGGAAAAAAGGCATTTATTAAGCACCTCTTGTTCACTCGTGTCTGACTTTTCGTGACCCCATTTGGAGTTTCTTGGCAGAGATACTGGAATAGTTTGCCATTTCCTTCTCCAGCTCACTTTACAGTTGAGGAACTGAGGCAGACAGGGTCGAGTGACTTGCTCAGGGTCACACAGCTAGTAAGTCTATGAGGCTGCATTTGAACTCAGGTCTTCCTGAGTCTAGGCCCAGTGCTCTGTCTACTGTGCCACCCAGCTGCCCTATTACGCACCTCCTATGTGCTTGAAGGAACTGTGGTAGACTTGGTCAATACCCTTGGGAGACCAGTTTCTGCCCTCGGGGATTTATTTACCTGTGGGCAGTTTCAAGATGCAAGATAATACATGATATTACAAGATAATCCAGTGTTTATGGGCAAGGCCTTAAGAAGTGAGTCCAGGAAGGCTTCCTATAGGAAGTGGCAGTAAGCTGAGTTTGAAAGGAGTCAGACTTTCCAAGGGGCAGGAGTGAGGAAGGAGAGCCTTCCAGGAACGAGTAGAAGCCTGGGCAAAGGCAGGGAGACGGGAGAGACTTGACCAGGGAATGAGAAGCGGGAGGTTGGCTGGAGCGTAGAATGTTTGGTGGGCAGTCGGGTGATTCATCCACCTTACAGGGTGGGTAGAGGGCTGCAGCTAGGTTGTGGAGGGGTTTGCATTTTGTCCTCGAGTTGGCTTCTTGGGCCAGGGAATGAATGACACGGTCAGATCCTCGATTTGGCTGAGCAGATGATGAGTTTGGAGAGTCCAGAGGGCAAGGAGACCAACCACCAGGCTCCTGCAGTGGAACAGGAAAAAAGCGACTTGGGCCTGAGGAACTGAGAGCACTTATTAATCGCCTACTGTGTGCCGGCCATTGTTCTAAGAACTGGGGATGCACAGAAAGGACAAAACCAAGCCTGTAAGGCCCTCACAGACCAATGGGGGCCGTGTTGTGAAGGCGTTGAGAGCCAGACAGAGTTTGGGTGTGGTTGTTCTCTGGAGATTTGAAAAAAGCAGCAGCCCTATCATTCTCCAGTGGCGCAGGGGCATGGGACTGAACGGGCCCTTATTGCCACAAGAAAGGCAGTGGAGGGGTGCCCTGTTCTGAGCAGCCCCTCAGTGGGCTGAGAGACAGCTGGAGGCTTGCTTCTGGGTCTCTTGGATAGATGGGAGTGTGTGTGTGTGTGTGTGTG